>NW_027460301.1:0-114622 GCF_050947875.1 Dermacentor variabilis | reverse complement strand
GCAGCATCGGCATGCTTTTCACGTCGTTGGTAGAAATCCACACGCGCGTTCTGCCAAAAGCACCATTTGCATGCATATCGTGTGGTTTGCAGAAAACTGCGTCCGCGTCTACCAAAAGATGCATGCGCATGCTAAAAACGCGTTTTGGCACAAATCCATGTGCGGATGTTAAAAAGAGCAGCATCGGCATGCTTTTCACGACGTTTTGGTAGAAATCCACGCGCGCGTTCTGCCAAAAGCACCATTTGCATGCCTATCGTGTGGTTTTGCAAGAAAACTGCGTCCGCGTCTACCAAAAGATGCATGCGCATGCTTAAAACGCGTTTTGGCACAAATCCATGTGCGGGTGCTAAAAAGAGCAGCATCGGCATGCTTTTCACGTCGTTTGGTAGAAATCCACACGCGCGTTCTGCCAAAAGCACCATTTGCATGCCTATCGTGTGGTTTTGCAGAAAACTGCGTCCGCGTCTACCAAAAGATGCATGCGCATGCTAAAAACGCGTTTTGGCACAAATCCATGTGCGGGTGCTAAAAAGAGCAGCATCGGCATGCTTTTCACGTCGTTTGGTAGAAATCCACACGCGCGTTCTGCCAAAAGCACCATTTGCATGCCTAGCGTGTGGTTTTGCAGAAAACTGCGTCCGCGTCTACCAAAAGATGCATGCGCATGCTAAAAACGCGTTTTGGCACAAATCCATGTGCGGATGTTAAAAGAGCAGCATCGGCATGTTTTTCACGTCGTTTGTAGAAATCCACACGCGCGTTCTGCCAAAAGCACCATTTGCATGCCTATCGTGTGGTTTGCAGAAAACTGCGTCCGCGTCTACCAAAAGATGCATGCGCATGCTTAAAACGCGTTTTGGCACAAATCCATGTGCGGGTGCTAAAAAGAGCAGCATCGGCATGCTTTTCACGTCGTTTGGTAGAAATCCACACGCGCGTTCTGCCAAAAGCACCATTTGCATGCCTATCGTGTGGTTTTGCAGAAAACTGCGTCCCGCGTCTACCAAAAGATGCATGCGCATGCTAAAAACGCGTTTTGGCACAAATCCATGTGCGGGTGCTAAAAAGAGCAGCATCGGCATGCTTTTCACGTCGTTGGTAGAAATCCACACGCGCGTTCTGCCAAAAGCACCATTTGCATGCCTAGCGTGTGGTTTTGCAGAAAACTGCGTCCGCGTCTACCAAAAGATGCATGCGCATGCTTAAAAAACGCGCTTTGGCACAAATCCCATGTGCGGATGTTAAAAAGAGCAGCATCGGCATGCTTTTCACGTCGTTTGGTAGAAATCCACACGCGCGTTCTGCCAAAAGCACCATTTTGATGCATATCGTGTGGTTTTGCAGAAAACTGCGTCGCGTCTACCAAAAGATGCATGTGCATGCTAAAAACGCGTTTTGGCACAAATCCATGTGCGGGTGCTAAAAAGAGCAGCATCGGCATGCTTTTCACGTCGTTTGGTAGAAATCCACGCGCGCGTTCTGCCAAAAGCACCATTTGCATGCTAACGTGTGGTTTTGCAGAAAACTGCGTCCGCGTCTACCAAAAGATGCATGCGCATGCTTAAAACGCGTTTTGGCACAAATCCATGTGCGGATGTTAAAAAGAGCAGCATCGGCATGCTTTTCACGTCGTTTGGTAGAAATCCACGCGCGCGTTCTGCCAAAGCACCATTTGCATGCATATCGTGTGGTTTTGCAGAAAACTGCGTCCGCGTCTACCAAAAGATGCATGCGCATGCTTAAAACGCGTTTTGGCACAAATCCATGTGCGGGTGCTAAAAAGAGCAGCATCGGCATGCTTTTCACGTCGTTTGGTAGAAATCCACACGCGCGTTCTGCCAAAAGCACCATTTGCATGCATATCGTGTGGTTTTGCAGAAAACTGCGTCCGCGTCTACCAAAAGATGCATGCGCATGCTTAAAACGCGCTTTGGCACAAATCCATGTGCGGATGTTAAAAAGAGCAGCGTCGGCATGCTTTTCACGTCGTTTGGTAGAAATCCACGCGCGCGTTCTGCCAAAAGCACCATTTGCATGCATATCGTGTGGTTTTGCAGAAAACTGCGTCCGCGTCTACCAAAAGATGCATGCGCATGCTTAAAACGCGTTTTGGCACAAATCCATGTGTGGGTGCTAAAAAGAGCAGCATCGGCATGCTTTTCACGTCGTTTGGTAGAAATCCACACGCGCGTTCTGCCAAAAGCACCATTTGCATGCCTATCGTGTGGTTTTGCAGAAAACTGCGTCCGCGTCTACCAAAAGATGCATGCGCATGCTTAAAACGCGCTTGGCACAAATCCATGTGCGGATGTTAAAAAGAGCAGCATCGGCATGCTTTTCACGTCGTTTGGTAGAAATCCACACGCGCGTTCTGCCAAAAGCACCATTTTGATGCATATCGTGTGGTTTTGCAGAAAACTGCGTCCGCGTCTACCAAAGATGCATGCGCATGCTAAAAACGCGTTTGGCACAAATCCATGTGCGGGTGCTAAAAAGAGGCAGCATCGGCATGCTTTTCACGTCGTTTGGTAGAAATCCACACGCGCGTTCTGCCAAAAGCACCATTTGCATGCCTATCGTGTGGTTTTGCAGAAAACTGCGTCCGCGTCTACCAAAAGATGCATGCGCATGCTTAAAACGCGCTTTGGCACAAATCCATGTGCGGATGTAAAAAGAGCAGCATCGGCATGCTTTCACGTCGTTTGGTAGAAATCCACACGCGCGTTCTGCCAAAAGCACCATTTTGATGCATATCGTGTGGTTTTGCAGAAAACTGCGTTCCGCGTCTACCAAAAGATGCATGTGCATGCTAAAAACGCGTTTTGGCACAAATCCATGTGCGGGTGCTAAAAAAGAGCAGCATCGGCATGCTTTTCACGTCGTTTGGTAGAAATCCACGCGCGCGTTCTGCCAAAAGCACCATTTGCATGCCTATCGTGTGGTTTTGCAGAAAACTGCGTCCGCGTCTACCAAAAGATGCATGCGCATGCTTAAAACGCGTTTTGGCACAAATCCACGTGCGGATGTTAAAAAGAGCAGCATCGGCATGCTTTTCACGTCGTTTGGTAGAAATCCATGCGCGCGTTCTGCCAAAAGCACCATTTGCATGCATATCGTGTGGTTTTGCAGAAAACTGCGTCCGCGTCTACCAAAAGATGCATGCGCATGCTTAAAACGCGTTTTGGCACAAATCCATGTGCGGGTGCTAAAAAGAGCAGCATCGGCATGCTTTTCACGTCGTTTGGTAGAAATCCACACGCGCGTTCTGCCAAAAGCACCATTTGCATGCCTATCGTGTGGTTTTGCAGAAAACTGCGTCCGCGTCTACCAAAGATGCATGCGCATGCTTAAAACGCGCTTTGGCACAAATCCATGTGCGGATGTTAAAAAGAGCAGCATCGGCATGCTTTTCACGTCGTTTGGTAGAAATCCACGCGCGCGTTCTGCCAAAAGCACCATTTGCATGCATATCGTGTGGTTTTGCAGAAAACTGCGTCCGCGTCTACCAAAAGATGCATGCGCATGCTTAAAACGCGTTTTGGCACAAATCCATGTGCGGGTGCTAAAAAGAGCAGCATCGGCATGCTTTTCACGTCGTTTGGTAGAAATCCACACGCGCGTTCTGCCAAAAGCACCATTCTGCCATGCATATCGTGTGGTTTTGCAGAAAACTGCGTCCGCGTCTACCAAAAGATGCATGCGCATGCTTAAAACGCGCTTTGGCACAAATCCATGTGCGGATGTTAAAAAGAGCAGCATCGGCATGCTTTTCACGTCGTTTGGTAGAATCCACGCACGCGTTCTGCCAAAAGCACCATTTGCATGCATATCGTGTGGTTTTGCAGAAAACTGCGTCCGCGTCTACCAAAAGATGCATGCGCATGCTTAAAACGCGTTTTGGCACAAATCCATGTGCGGGTGCTAAAAAGAGCAGCATCGGCATGCTTTTCACGTCGTTTGGTAGAATCCACACGCGCGTTCTGCCAAAAGCACCATTCGCATGCCTATCGTGTGGTTTTGCAGAAAACTGCGTCCGCGTCTACCAAAAGATGCATGCGCATGCTTAAAACGCGCTTTGGCACAAATCCATGTGCGGATGTTAAAAAGAGCAGCATCGGCATGCTTTTCACGTCGTTGGTAGAAATCCACGCGCGCGTTCTGCCAAAAGCACCATTTGCATGCATATCGTGTGGTTTTGCAGAAAACTGCGTCCGCGTCTACCAAAAGATGCATGCGCATGCTTAAAACGCGTTTTGGCACAAATCCATGTGCGGGTGCTAAAAAGAGCAGCATCGGCATGCTTTTCACGTCGTTTGGTAGAAATCCACACGCGCGTTCTGCCAAAAGCACCATTTGCATGCCTATCGTGTGGTTTTGCAGAAAACTGCGTCCGCGTCTACCAAAAGATGCATGCGCATGCTTAAAACGCGCTTTGGCACAAATCCATGTGCGGATGTTAAAAAGAGCAGCATCGGCATGCTTTTCACGTCGTTGGTAGAATCCACGCGCGCGTTCAGCCAAAAGCACCATTTGCATGCATATCGTGTGGTTTTGCAGAAAACTGCGTCCGCGTCTACCAAAAGATGCATGCGCATGCTTAAAACGCGTTTTGGCACAAATCCATGTGCGGGTGCTAAAAGAGCAGCATCGGCATGCTTTTCACGTCGTTTGGTAGAAATCCACACGCGCGTTCTGCAAAAGCACCATTTGCATGCCTATCGTGTGGTTTTGCAGAAATCTGCGTCCGCGTCTACCAAAAGATGCATGCGCATGCTTAAAACGCGCTTTGGCACAAATCCATGTGCGGATGTTAAAAAGAGCAGCATCGGCATGCTTTTCACGTCGTTTGGTAGAAATCCACACGCGCGTTCTGCAAAAGCACCATTTGCATGCATATCGTGTGGTTTTGCAGAAAACTACGTCCGCGCCTACCAAAGATGCATGTGCATGCTAAAAACGCGTTTTGGCACAAATCCATGTGCGGATGTTAAAAGAGCAGCATCGGCATGCTTTTCACGTCGTTTGGTAGAAATCCACGCGCGCGTTCTGCCAAAAGCACCATTTGCATGCATATCGTGTGGTTTTGCAGAAAACTGCGTCGCGTCTACCAAAAGATGCATGCGCATGCTTAAAACGCGCTTTGGCACAAATCCATGTGCGGATGTTAAAAAGAGCAGCGTCGGCATGCTTTTCACGTCGTTTGGTAGAAATCCACGCGCGCGTTCTGCCAAAAGCACCATTTGCATGCATATCGTGTGGTTTTGCAGAAAACTGCGTCCGCGTCTACCAAAAGATGCATGCGCATGCTTAAAACGCGTTTTGGCACAAATCCATGTGCGGGTGCTAAAAAGAGCAGCATCGGCATGCTTTTCACGTCGTTTGGTAGAAATCCACACGCGCGTTCTGCCAAAAGCACCATTTGCATGCCTATCGTGTGGTTTTGCAGAAAACTGCGTCCGCGTCTACCAAAAGATGCATGCGCATGCTTAAAACGCGCTTTGGCACAAATCCATGTGCGGATGTTAAAAAGAGCAGCATCGGCATGCTTTTCACGTCGTTCGTAGAAATCCACACGCGCGTTCTGCCAAAAGCACCATTTTGATGCATATCATGTGGTTTTGCAGAAAACTGCGTCCGCGTCTACCAAAGATGCATGCGATGCTAAAAACGCGTTTTGGCACAAATCCATGTGCGGGTGCTAAAAAGAGCAGCATCGGCATGCTTTTCACGTCGTTTGGTAGAAATCCACACGCGCGTTCTGCCAAAAGCACCATTTGCATGCCTATCGTGTGGTTTTGCAGAAAACTCCGTCCGCGTCTACCAAAAGATGCATGCGCATGCTTAAAACGCGTTTTGGCACAAATCCATGTGCGGGTGCTAAAAAGAGCAGCATCGGCATGCTTTTCACGTCGTTTGGTAGAAATCCACACGCGCGTTCTGCCAAAAGCACCATTTGCATGCCTATCGTGTGGTTTTGCAGAAAACTGCGTCCGCGTCTACCAAAGATGCATGCGCATGCTTAAAACGCGCTTTGGCACAAATCCATGTGCGGATGTTAAAAAGAGCAGCATCGGCATGCTTTTCACGTCGTTTGGTAGAAATCCACGCGCGCGTTCTGCCAAAAGCACCATTTGCATGCATATCGTGTGGTTTTGCAGAAAACTGCGTCCGCGTCTACCAAAAGATGCATGCGCATGCTTAAAACGCGTTTTGGCACAAATCCATGTGCGGGTGCTAAAAAGAGCAGCATCGGCATGCTTTTCACGTCGTTTGGTAGAAATCCACACGCGCGTTCTGCCAAAAGCACCATTTGCATGCCTATCGTGTGGTTTTGCAGAAAACTGCGTCCGCGTCTACCAAAAGATGCATGCGCATGCTTAAAACGCGCTTTGGCACAAATCCATGTGCGGGTGCTAAAAAGAGCAGCATCGGCATGCTTTTCACGTCGTTTGGTAGAAATCCATACGCGCGTTCTGCCAAAAGCACCATTTGCATGCATATCGTGTGGTTTTGCAGAAAACTGCGTCCGCGTCTACCAAAAGATGCATGCGCATGCTTAAAACGCGCTTTGGCACAAATCCATATGCGGATGTTAAAAAGAGCAGCGTCGGCATGCTTTTCACGTCGTTGGTAGAAATCCACGCGCGCGTTCTGCAAAAGCACCATTTGCATGCATATCGTGTGGTTTTGCAGAAACTGCGTCCGCGTCTACCAAAAGATGCATGCGCATGCTTAAAACGCGTTTTGGCACAAATCCATGTGCGGGTGCTAAAAAGAGCAGCATCGGCATGCTTTTCACGTCGTTTGGTAGAAATCCACACGCGCGTTCTGCGAAAAGCACCATTTGCATGCATATCGTGTGGTTTTGCAGAAAACTGCGTCCGCGTCTACCAAAAGATGCATGCGCATGCTAAAAACGCGTTTTGGCACAAATCCATGTGCGGGTGCTAAAAAGAGCAGCATCGGCATGCTTTTCACGTCGTTTGGTAGAAATCCACACGCGCGTTCTGCCAAAAGCACCATTTGCATGCCTATCGTGTGGTTTTGCAGAAAACTGCGTCCGCGTCTACCAAAAGATGCATGCGCATGCTTAAACGCGCTTTGGCACAAATCCATGTGCGGATGTTAAAAAGAGCAGCATCGGCATGCTTTTCACGTCGTTTGGTAGAAATCCACGCGCGCGTTCTGCCAAAAGCACCATTTGCATGCATATCGTGTGGTTATGCAGAAAACTGCGTCCGCGTCTACCAAAAGATGCATGCGCATGCTTAAAACGCGTTTTGGCACAAATCCATGTGCGGGTGCTAAAAAGAGCAGCATCGGCATGCTTTTCACGTCGTTTGGTAGAAATCCACACGCGCGTTCTGCCAAAAGCACCATTTGCATGCCTATCGTGTGGTTTTGCAGAAAACTGCGTCCGCGTCTACCAAAAGATGCATGCGCATGCTAAAAACGCGTTTTGGCACAAATTCTTGTGCGGGTGCTAAAAAGAGCAGCATCGGCATGCTTTTCACGTCGTTTGGTAGAAATCCACACGCGCGTTCTGCCAAAAGCACCATTTGCATGCCTATCGTGTGGTTTTGCAGAAAACTGCGTCCGCGTCTACCAAAAGATGCATGCGCATGCTTAAAACGCGCTTTGGCACAAATCCATGTGCGGATGTTAAAAAGAGCAGCATCGGCATGCTTTTCACGTCGTTTGGTAGAAATCCACACGCGCGTTCTGCCAAAAGCACCATTTTGATGCATATCGTGTGGTTTTGCAGAAAACTGCGTCCGCGTCTACCAAAAGATGCATGTGCATGCTAAAAACGCGTTTTGGCACAAATCCATGTGCGGGTGCTAAAAAGAGCAGCATCGGCATGCTTTTCACGTCGTTTGGTAGAAATCCACGCGCGCGTTCTGCCAAAAGCACCATTTGACTGCCTATCGCGTGGTTTTGCAGAAAACTGCGTCCGCGTCTACCAAAAGATGCATGCGCATGCTTAAAACGCGTTTTGGCACAAATCCATGTGCGGGTGCTAAAAAGAGCAGCATCGGCATGCTTTTCACGTCGTTTGGTAGAAATCCACACGCGCGTTCTGCCAAAAGCACCATTTGCATGCATATCGTGTGGTTTTTGCAGAAAACTGCGTCCGCGTCTACCAAAAGATGCATGCGCATGCTTAAAACGCGCTTTGGCACAAATCCATATGCGGATGTTAAAAAGAGCAGCGTCGGCATGCTTTTCACGTCGTTTGGTAGAAATCCACGCGCGCGTTCTGCCAAAAGCACCATTTGCATGCATATCGTGTGGTTTTGCAGAAAACTGCGTCCGCGTCTACCAAAAGATGCATGCGCATGCTTAAAACGCGTTTTGGCACAAATCCATGTGCGGGTGCTAAAAAGAGCAGCATCGGCATGCTTTTCACGTCGCTTGGTAGAAATCCACACGCGCGTTCTGCGAAAAGCACCATTTGCATGCATATCGTGTGTTTTTGCAGAAAACTGCGTCCGCGTCTACCAAAGATGCATGCGCATGCTAAAAACGCGTTTTGGCACAAATCCATGTGCGGGTGCTAAAAAGAGCAGCATCGGCATGCTTTTCACGTCGTTTGGTAGAAATCCACACGCGCGTTCTGCCAAAAGCACCATTTGCATGCCTATCGTGTGGTTTTGCAGAAACTGCGTCCGCGTCTACCAAAAGATGCATGCGCATGCTTAAAACGCGCTTTGGCACAAATCCATGTGCGGATGTTAAAAAGAGCAGCATCGGCATGCTTTTCACGTCGTTTGGTAGAAATCCACGCGCGCGTTCTGCCAAAAGCACCATTTGCATGCATATCGTGTGGTTATGCAGAAAACTGCGTCCGCGTCTACCAAAAGATGCATGCGCATGCTTAAACGCGTTTTGGCACAAATCCATGTGCGGGTGCTAAAAAGAGCAGCATCGGCATGCTTTTCACGTCGTTTGGTAGAAAGCCACACGCGCGTTCTGCCAAAAGCACCATTTGCATGCCTATCGTGTGGTTTTGCAGAAAACTGCGTCCGCGTCTACCAAAAGATGCATGCGCATGCTTAAAACGCGCTTTGGCACAAATCCATGTGCGGATGTTAAAAAGAGCAGCATCGGCATGCTTTTCACGTCGTTTGGTAGAAATCCACACGCGCGTTCTGCCAAAAGCACCATTTGCATGCATATCGTGTGGTTTTGCAGAAAACTGCGTCCGCGTCTACCAAAAGATGCATGCGCATGCTAAAAACGCGTTTTGGCACAAATCCATGTGCGGATGTTAAAAAGAGCAGCATCGGCATGCTTTTCACGTCGTTTGGTAGAAATCCACGCGCGCGTTCTGCCAAAAGCACCATTTGCATGCATATCGTGTGGTTTTGCAGAAAACTGCGTCCGCGTCTACCAAAAGATGCATGCGCATGCTTAAAACGCGTTTTGGCACAAATCCATGTGCGGGTGCTAAAAAGAGCAGCATCGGCATGCTTTTCACGTCGTTTGTAGAAATCCACACGCGCGTTCTGCCAAAAGCACCATTTGCATGCCTATCGTGTGGTTTTGCAGAAAACTGCGTCCGCGTCTACAAAAGATGCATGCGCATGCTTAAAACGCGTTTTGGCACAAATCCATGTGCGGGTGCTAAAAAGAGCAGCATCGGCATGCTTTTCACGTCGTTTGGTAGAAATCCACACGCGCGTTCTGCCAAAAGCACCATTTGCATGCCTATCGTGTGGTTTTGCAGAAAACTGCGTCCGCGTCTACCAAAAGATGCATGCGCATGCTAAAAACGCGTTTTGGCACAAATCCATGTGCGGGTGCTAAAAAGAGCAGCATCGGCATGCTTTTCACGTCGTTTGGTAGAAATCCACACGCGCGTTCTGCCAAAAGCACCATTTGCATGCCTATCGTGTGGTTTTGCAGAAAACTGCGTCCGCGTCTACCAAAGATGCATGCGCATGCTTAAAACGCGCTTGGCACAAATCCATGTGTGGATGTTAAAAAGAGCAGCATCGGCATGCTTTTCACGTCGTTTGGTAGAAATCCACGCGCGCGTTCTGCCAAAAGCACCATTTGCATGCCTATCGTGTGGTTTTGCAGAAACTGCGTCCGCGTCTACCAAAGATGCATGCGCATGCTTAAAACGCGCTTTGGCACAAATCCATGTGCGGATGTTAAAAAGAGCAGCATCGGCATGCTTTTCACGTCGTTTGGTAGAAATCCACACGCGCGTTCTGCCAAAAGCACCATTTGCATGCATATCGTGTGGTTTTGCAGAAAACTGCGTCCGCGTCTACCAAAAGATGCATGTGCATGCTAAAAACGCGTTTTGGCACAAATCCATGTGCGGATGTTAAAAGAGCAGCATCGGCATGCTTTTCACGTCGTTTGGTAGAAATCCACGCGCGCGTTCTGCCAAAAGCACCATTTGCATGCATATCGTGTGGTTTTGCAGAAAACTGCGTCCGCGTCTACCAAAAGATGCATGCGCATGCTTAAACGCGTTTTGGCACAAATCCATGTGCGGGTGCTAAAAAGAGCAGCATCGCATGCTTTTCACGTCGTTTGGTAGAAATCCACACGCGCGTTCTGCCAAAAGCACCATTTGCATGCCTATCGTGTGGTTTTGCAGAAAACTGCGTCCGCGTCTACCAAAAGATGCATGCGCATGCTTAAAACGCGCTTTGGCACAAATCCATGTGCGGATGTTAAAAAGAGCAGCATCGGCATGCTTTTCACGTCGTTTGGTAGAAATCCACGCGCGCGTTCTGCCAAAAGCACCATTTGCATGCATATCGTGTGGTTTTGCAGAAAACTGCGTCCGCGTCTACCAATAGATGCATGCGCATGCTTAAAACGCGTTTTGGCACAAATCCATGTGCGGGTTGCTAAAAAGAGCAGCATCGGCATGCTTTTCACGTCGTTTGGTAGAAATCCACACGCGCGTTCTGCCAAAAGCACCATTTGCATGCATATCGTGTGGTTTTGCAGAAAACTGCGTCCGCGTCTACCAAAAGATGCATGCGCATGCTTAAAACGCGCTTTGGCACAAATCCATATGCGGATGTTAAAAAGAGCAGCGTCGGCATGCTTTTCACGTCGTTTGGTAGAAATCCACGCGCGCGTTCTGCCAAAAGCACCATTTGCATGCATATCGTGTGGTTTTGCAGAAAACTGCGTCCGCGTCTACCAAAAGATGCATGCGCATGCTTAAAACGCGTTTTGGCACAAATCCATGTGCGGGTGCTAAAAAGAGCAGCATCGGCATGCTTTTCACGTCGTTTGGTAGAAATCCACACGCGCGTTCTGCGAAAAGCACCATTTGCATGCATATCGTGTGGTTTTGCAGAAAACTGCGTCCGCGTCTACCAAAAGATGCATGCGCATGCTAAAAACGCGTTTTGGCACAAATCCATGTGCGGGTGCTAAAAAGAGCAGCATCGGCATGCTTTTCACGTCGTTTGGTAGAAATCCACACGCGCGTTCTGCCAAAAGCACCATTTGCATGCCTATCGTGTGGTTTTGCAGAAAACTGCGTCCGCGTCTACCAAAAGATGCATGCGCATGCTTAAAACGCGCTTTGGCACAAATCCATGTGCGGATGTTAAAAAGAGCAGCATCGGCATGCTTTTCACGTCGTTTGGTAGAAATCCACGCGCGCGTTCTGCCAAAAGCACCATTTGCATGCATATCGTGTGGTTATGCAGAAAACTGCGTCCGCGTCTACCAAAAGATGCATGCGCATGCTTAAAACGCGTTTTGGCACAAATCCATGTGCGGGTGCTAAAAAGAGCAGCATCGGCATGCTTTTCACGTCGTTTGGTAGAAATCCACACGCGCGTTCTGCCAAAAGCACCATTTGCATGCCTATCGTGTGGTTTTGCAGAAAACTGCGTCCGCGTCTACCAAAAGATGCATGCGCATGCTTAAAACGCGCTTTGGCACAAATCCATGTGCGGATGTTAAAAAGAGCAGCATCGGCATGCTTTTCACGTCGTTTGGTAGAAATCCACACGCGCGTTCTGCCAAAAGCACCATTTGCATGCATATCGTGTGGTTTTGCAGAAAACTGCGTCCGCGTCTACCAAAAGATGCATGCGCATGCTTAAAACGCGTTTTGGCACAAATCCATGTGCGGGTGCTAAAAAGAGCAGCATCGGCATGCTTTTCACGTCGTTTGGTAGAAATCCACACGCGCGTTCTGCCAAAAGCACCATTTGCATGCCTATCGTGTGGTTTTGCAGAAAACTGCGTCCGCGTCTACCAAAAGATGCATGCGCATGCTTAAAACGCGTTTTGGCACAAATCCATGTGCGGGTGCTAAAAAGAGCAGCATCGGCATGCTTTTCACGTCGTTTGGTAGAAATCCACACGCGCGTTCTGCCAAAAGCACCATTTGCATGCCTATCGTGTGGTTTTGCAGAAAACTGCGTCCGCGTCTACCAAAAGATGCATGCGCATGCTAAAAACGCGTTTTGGCACAAATCCATGTGCGGGTGCTAAAAAGAGCAGCATCGGCATGCTTTTCACGTCGTTTGGTAGAAATCCACACGCGCGTTCTGCCAAAAGCACCATTTGCATGCCTATCGTGTGGTTTTGCAGAAAACTGCGTCCGCGTCTACCAAAAGATGCATGCGCATGCTTAAAACGCGCTTTGGCACAAATCCATGTGCGGATGTTAAAAAGAGCAGCATCGGCATGCTTTTCACGTCGTTTGGTAGAAATCCACACGCGCGTTCTGCCAAAAGCACCATTTTGATGCATATCGTGTGGTCTTGCAGAAAACTGCGTCCGCGTCTACCAAAAGATGCATGTGCATGCTAAAAACGCGTTTTGGCACAAATCCATGTGCGGGTGCTAAAAAGAGCAGCATCGGCATGCTTTTCACGTCGTTTGGTAGAAATCCACGCGCGCGTTCTGCCAAAAGCACCATTTGCATGCCTATCGTGTGGTTTTGCAGAAAACTGCGTCCGCGTCTACCAAAAGATGCATGCGCATGCTTAAAACGCGTTTTGGCACAAATCCATGTGCGGGTGCTAAAAAGAGCAGCATCGGCATGCTTTTCACGTCGTTTGGTAGAAATCCACACGCGCGTTCTGCCAAAAGCACCATTTGCATGCCTATCGTGTGGTTTTTCAGAAAACTGCGTCCGCGTCTACCAAAAGATGCATGCGCATGCTTAAAACGCGCTTTGGCACAAATCCATGTGCGGATGTTAAAAAGAGCAGCATCGGCATGCTTTTCACGTCGTTTGGTAGAAATCCACACGCGCGTTCTGCCAAAAGCACCATTTGCATGCATATCGTGTGGTTTTGCAGAAAACTGCGTCCGCGTCTACCAAAAGATGCATGTGCATGCTAAAAACGCGTTTTGGCACAAATCCATGTGCGGATGTTAAAAAGAGCAGCATCGGCATGCTTTTCACGTCGTTTGGTAGAAATCCACGCGCGCGTTCTGCCAAAAGCACCATTTGCATGCCTATCGTGTGGTTTTGCAGAAAACTGCGTCCGCGTCTACCAAAAGATGCATGCGCATGCTTAAAACGCGCTTTGGCACAAATCCATATGCGGATGTTAAAAAGAGCAGCGTCGGCATGCTTTTCACGTCGTTTGGTAGAAATCCACGCGCGCGTTCTGCCAAAAGCACCATTTGCATGCATATCGTGTGGTTTTGCAGAAAACTGCGTCCGCGTCTACCAAAAGATGCATGCGCATGCTTAAAACGCGTTTTGGCACAAATCCATGTGCGGGTGCTAAAAAGAGCAGCATCGGCATGCTTTTCACGTCGTTTGGTAGAAATCCACACGCGCGTTCTGCGAAAAGCACCATTTGCATGCATATCGTGTGGTTTTGCAGAAAACTGCGTCCGCGTCTACCAAAAGATGCATGCGCATGCTAAAAACGCGTTTTGGCACAAATCCATGTGCGGGTGCTAAAAAGAGCAGCATCGGCATGCTTTTCACGTCGTTTGGTAGAAATCCACACACGCGTTCTGCCAAAAGCACCATTTGCATGCCTATCGTGTGGTTTTGCAGAAAACTGCGTCCGCGTCTACCAAAAGATGCATGCGCATGCTTAAAACGCGCTTTGGCACAAATCCATGTGCGGATGTTAAAAAGAGCAGCATCGGCATGCTTTTCACGTCGTTTGGTAGAAATCCACGCGCGCGTTCTGCCAAAAGCACCATTTGCATGCATATCGTGTGGTTATGCAGAAAACTGCGTCCGCGTCTACCAAAAGATGCATGCGCATGCTTAAAACGCGTTTTGGCACAAATCCATGTGCGGGTGCTAAAAAGAGCAGCATCGGCATGCTTTTCACGTCGTTTGGTAGAAATCCACACGCGCGTTCTACCAAAAGCACCATTTGCATGCCTATCGTGTGGTTTTGCAGAAAACTGCGTCCGCGTCTACCAAAAGATGCATGCGCATGCTTAAAACGCGCTTTGGCACAAATCCATGTGCGGATGTTAAAAAGAGCAGCATCGGCATGCTTTTCACGTCGTTTGGTAGAAATCCACACGCGCGTTCTGCCAAAAGCACCATTTGCATGCATATCGTGTGGTTTTGCAGAAAACTGCGTCCGCGTCTACCAAAAGATGCATGTGCATGCTAAAAACGCGTTTTGGCACAAATCCATGTGCGGATGTTAAAAAGAGCAGCATCGGCATGCTTTTCACGTCGTTTGGTAGAAATCCACGCGCGCGTTCTGCCAAAAGCACCATTTGCATGCCTATCGTGTGGTTTTGCAGAAAACTGCGTCCGCGTCTACCAAAAGATGCATGCGCATGCTTAAAACGCGCTTTGGCACAAATCCATATGCGGATGTTAAAAAGAGCAGCGTCGGCATGCTTTTCACGTCGTTTGGTAGAAATCCACGCGCGCGTTCTGCCAAAAGCACCATTTGCATGCATATCGTGTGGTTTTGCAGAAAACTGCGTCCGCGTCTACCAAAAGATGCATGCGCATGCTTAAAACGCGTTTTGGCACAAATCCATGTGCGGGTGCTAAAAAGAGCAGCATCGGCATGCTTTTCACGTCGTTTGGTAGAAATCCACACACGCGTTCTGCCAAAAGCACCATTTGCATGCCTATCGTGTGGTTTTGCAGAAAACTGCGTCCGCGTCTACCAAAAGATGCATGCGCATGCTTAAAACGCGCTTTGGCACAAATCCATGTGCGGATGTTAAAAAGAGCAGCATCGGCATGCTTTTCACGTCGTTTGGTAGAAATCCACGCGCGCGTTCTGCCAAAAGCACCATTTGCATGCATATCGTGTGGTTATGCAGAAAACTGCGTCCGCGTCTACCAAAAGATGCATGCGCATGCTTAAAACGCGTTTTGGCACAAATCCATGTGCGGGTGCTAAAAAGAGCAGCATCGGCATGCTTTTCACGTCGTTTGGTAGAAATCCACACGCGCGTTCTACCAAAAGCACCATTTGCATGCCTATCGTGTGGTTTTGCAGAAAACTGCGTCCGCGTCTACCAAAAGATGCATGCGCATGCTTAAAACGCGCTTTGGCACAAATCCATGTGCGGATGTTAAAAAGAGCAGCATCGGCATGCTTTTCACGTCGTTTGGTAGAAATCCACACGCGCGTTCTGCCAAAAGCACCATTTGCATGCATATCGTGTGGTTTTGCAGAAAACTGCGTCCGCGTCTACCAAAAGATGCATGCGCATGCTTAAAACGCGTTTTGGCACAAATCCATGTGCGGATGTTAAAAAGAGCAGCATCGGCATGCTTTTCACGTCGTTTGGTAGAAATCCACGCGCGCGTTCTGCCAAAAGCACCATTTGCATGCATATCGTGTGGTTTTGCAGAAAACTGCGTCCGCGTCTACCAAAAGATGCATGCGCATGCTTAAAACGCGTTTTGGCACAAATCCATGTGCGGGTGCTAAAAAGAGCAGCATCGGCATGCTTTTCACGTCGTTTGGTAGAAATCCACACGCGCGTTCTGCCAAAAGCACCATTTGCATGCCTATCGTGTGGTTTTGCAGAAAACTGCGTCCGCGTCTACCAAAAGATGCATGCGCATGCTTAAAACGCGTTTTGGCACAAATCCATGTGCGGGTGCTAAAAAGAGCAGCATCGGCATGCTTTTCACGTCGTTTGGTAGAAATCCACACGCGCGTTCTGCCAAAAGCACCATTTGCATGCCTATCGTGTGGTTTTGCAGAAAACTGCGTCCGCGTCTACCAAAAGATGCATGCGCATGCTAAAAACGCGTTTTGGCACAAATCTATGTGCGGGTGCTAAAAAGAGCAGCATCGGCATGCTTTTCACGTCGTTTGGTAGAAATCCACACGCGCGTTCTGCCAAAAGCACCATTTGCATGCCTATCGTGTGGTTTTGCAGAAAACTGCGTCCGCGTCTACCAAAAGATGCATGTGCATGCTTAAAACGCGTTTTGGCACAAATCCGTGTGCGGATGTTAAAAAGAGCAGAATCGGCATGCTTTTCACGTCGTTTGGTAGAAATCCACGCGCGCGTTCTGCCAAAAGCACCATTTGCATGCATATCGTGTGGTTTTGCAGAAAACTGCGTCCGCGTCTACCAAAAGATGCATGCGCATGCTTAAAACGCGTTTTGGCACAAATCCATGTGCGGGTGCTAAAAAGAGCAGCATCGGCATGCTTTTCACGTCGTTTGGTAGAAATCCACACGCGCGTTCTGCCAAAAGCACCATTTGCATGCCTATCGTGTGGTTTTGCAGAAAACTGCGTCCGCGTCTACCAAAAGATGCATGCGCATGCTTAAAACGCGCTTTGGCACAAATCCATGTGCGGATGTTAAAAAGAGCAGCATCGGCATGCTTTTCACGTCGTTTGGTAGAAATCCACGCGCGCGTTCTGCCAAAAGCACCATTTGCATGCATATCGTGTGGTTTTGCACAAAACTGCGTCCGCGTCTACCAAAAGATGCATGCGCATGCTTAAAACGCGTTTTGGCACAAATCCATGTGCGGGTGCTAAAAAGAGCAGCATCGGCATGCTTTTCACGTCGTTTGGTAGAAATCCACACGCGCGTTCTGCCAAAAGCACCATTCGCATGCCTATCGTGTGGTTTTGCAGAAAACTGCGTCCGCGTCTACCAAAAGATGCATGCGCATGCTTAAAACGCGCTTTGGCACAAATCCATGTGCGGATGTTAGAAAGAGCAGCATCGGCATGCTTTTCACGTCGTTTGGTAGAAATCCACGCGCGCGTTCTGCCAAAAGCACCATTTGCATGCATATCGTGTGGTTTTGCAGAAAACTGCGTCCGCGTCTACCAAAAGATGCATGCGCATGCTTAAAACGCGTTTTGGCACAAATCCATGTGCGGGTGCTAAAAAGAGCAGCATCGGCATGCTTTTCACGTCGTTTGGTAGAAATCCACACGCGCGTTCTGCCAAAAGCACCATTTGCATGCCTATCGTGTGGTTTTGCAGAAAACTGCGTCCGCGTCTACCAAAAGATGCATGCGCATGCTTAAAACGCGCTTTCGCACAAATCCATGTGCGGATGTTAAAAAGAGCAGCATCGGCATGCTTTTCACGTCGTTTGGTAGAAATCCACGCGCGCGTTCTGCCAAAAGCACCATTTGCATGCATATCGTGTGGTTTTGCAGAAAACTGCGTCCGCGTCTACCAAAAGATGCATGCGCATGCTTAAAACGCGTTTTGGCACAAATCCATGTGCGGGTGCTAAAAAGAGCAGCATCGGCATGCTTTTCACGTCGTTTGGTAGAAATCCACACGCGCGTTCTGCCAAAAGCACCATTTGCATGCCTATCGTGTGGTTTTGCAGAAAACTGCGTCCGCGTCTACCAAAAGATGCATGCGCATGTTTAAAACGCGCTTTGGCACAAATCCATGTGCGGATGTTAAAAAGAGCAGCATCGGCATGCTTTTCACGTCGTTTGGTAGAAATCCACACGCGCGTTCTGCCAAAAGCACCATTTGCATGCATATCGTGTGGTTTTGCAGAAAACTGCGTCCGCGTCTACCAAAAGATGCAAGTGCATGCTAAAAACGCGTTTTAGCACAAATCCATGTGCGGATGTTAAAAAGAGCAGCATCGGCATGCTTTTCACGTCGTTTGGTAGAAATCCACGCGCGCGTTCTGCCAAAAGCACCATTTGCTTGCATATCGTGTGGTTTTGCAGAAAACTGCGTCCGCGTCTACCAAAAGATGCATGCGCATGCTTAAAACGCGTTTTGGCACAAATCCATGTGCGGGTGCTAAATAGAGCAGCATCGGCATGCTTTTCACGTCGTTTGGTAGAAATCCACACGCGCGTTCTGCCAAAAGCACCATTTGCATGCCTATCGTGTGGTTTTGCAGAAAACTGCGTCCGCGTCTACCAAAAGATGCATGCGCATGCTTAAAACGCGCTTTGGCACAAATCCATGTGCGGATGTTAAAAAGAGCAGCATCGGCATGCTTTTCACGTCGTTTGGTAGAAATCCACGCGCGCGTTCTGCCAAAAGCACCATTTGCATGCATATCGTGTGGTTTTGCAGAAAACTGCGTCCGCGTCTACCAAAAGATGCATGCGCATGCTTAAAACGCGTTTTGGCACAAATCCATGTGCGGGTGCTAAAAAGAGCAGCATCGGCATGCTTTTCACGTCGTTTGGTAGAAATCCACACGCGCGTTCTGCCAAAAGCACCATTTGCATGCCTATCGTGTGGTTTTGCAGAAAACTGCGTCCGCGTCTACCAAAAGATGCATGCGCATGCTTAAAACGCGCTTTGGCACAAATCCATGTGCGGATGTTAAAAAGAGCAGCCTCGGCATGCTTTTCACGTCGTTTGGTAGAAATCCACACGCGCGTTCTGCCAAAAGCACCATTTGCATGCATATCGTGTGGTTTTGCAGAAAACTGCGTCCGCGTCTACCAAAAGATGCATGTGCATGCTAAAAACGCGTTTTGGCACAAATCCATGTGCGGATGTTAAAAAGAGCAGCATCGGCATGCTTTTCACGTCGTTTGGTAGAAATCCACGCGCGCGTTCTGCCAAAAGCACCATTTGCATGCATATCGTGTGGTTTTGCAGAAAACTGCGTCCGCGTCTACCAAAAGATGCATGCGCATGCTTAAAACGCGTTTTGGCACAAATCCATGTGCGGGTGCTAAAAAGAGCAGCATCGGCATGCTTTTCACGTCGTTTGGTAGAAATCCACACGCGCGTTCTGCCAAAAGCACCATTTGCATGCCTATCGTGTGGTTTTGCAGAAAACTGCGTCCGCGTCTACCAAAAGATGCATGCGCATGCTTAAAACGCGCTTTGGCACAAATCCATGTGCGGATGTTAAAAAGAGCAGCATCGGCATGCTTTTCACGTCGTTTGGTAGAAATCCACGCGCGCGTTCTGCCAAAAGCACCATTTGCATGCATATCGTGTGGTTTTGCAGAAAACTGCGTCCGCGTCTACCAATAGATGCATGCGCATGCTTAAAACGCGTTTTGGCACAAATCCATGTGCGGGTGCTAAAAAGAGCAGCATCGGCATGCTTTTCACGTCGTTTGGTAGAAATCCACACGCGCGTTCTGCCAAAAGCACCATTTGCATGCATATCGTGTGGTTTTGCAGAAAACTGCGTCCGCGTCTACCAAAAGATGCATGCGCATGCTTAAAACGCGCTTTGGCACAAATCCATATGCGGATGTTAAAAAGAGCAGCGTCGGCATGCTTTTCACGTCGTTTGGTAGAAATCCACGCGCGCGTTCTGCCAAAAGCACCATTTGCATGCATATCGTGTGGTTTTGCAGAAAACTGCGTCCGCGTCTACCAAAAGATGCATGCGCATGCTTAAAACGCGCTTTGGCACAAATCCATGTGCGGATGTTAAAAAGAGCAGCATCGGCATGCTTTTCACGTCGTTTGGTAGAAATCCACGCGCGCGTTCTGCCAAAAGCACCATTTGCATGCATATCGTGTGGTTTTGCAGAAAACTGCGTCCGCGTCTACCAAAAGATGCATGCGCATGCTTAAAACGCGTTTTGGCACAAATCCATGTGCGGGTGCTAAAAAGAGCAGCATCGGCATGCTTTTCACGTCGTTTGGTAGAAATCCACACGCGCGTTCTGCCAAAAGCACCATTCGCATGCCTATCGTGTGGTTTTGCAGAAAACTGCGTCCGCGTCTACCAAAAGATGCATGCGCATGCTTAAAACGCGCTTTGGCACAAATCCATGTGCGGATGTTAGAAAGAGCAGCATCGGCATGCTTTTCACGTCGTTTGGTAGAAATCCACGCGCGCGTTCTGCCAAAAGCACCATTTGCATGCATATCGTGTGGTTTTGCAGAAAACTGCGTCCGCGTCTACCAAAAGATGCATGCGCATGCTTAAAACGCGTTTTGGCACAAATCCATGTGCGGGTGCTAAAAAGAGCAGCATCGGCATGCTTTTCACGTCGTTTGGTAGAAATCCACACGCGCGTTCTGCCAAAAGCACCATTTGCATGCCTATCGTGTGGTTTTGCAGAAAACTGCGTCCGCGTCTACCAAAAGATGCATGCGCATGCTTAAAACGCGCTTTGGCACAAATCCATGTGCGGATGTTAAAAAGAGCAGCATCGGCATGCTTTTCACGTCGTTTGGTAGAAATCCACGCGCGCGTTCTGCCAAAAGCACCATTTGCATGCATATCGTGTGGTTTTGCAGAAAACTGCGTCCGCGTCTACCAAAAGATACATGCGCATGCTTAAAACGCGTTTTGGCACAAATCCATGTGCGGGTGCTAAAAAGAGCAGCATTGGCATGCTTTTCACGTCGTTTGGTAGAAATCCACACGCGCGTTCTGCCAAAAGCACCATTTGCATGCCTATCGTGTGGTTTTGCAGAAAACTGCGTCCGCGTCTACCAAAAGATGCATGCGCATGTTTAAAACGCGCTTTGGCACAAATCCATGTGCGGATGTTAAAAAGAGCAGCATCGGCATGCTTTTCACGTCGTTTGGTAGAAATCCACACGCGCGTTCTGCCAAAAGCACCATTTGCATGCCTATCGTGTGGTTTTGCAGAAAACTCCGTCCGCGTCTACCAAAAGATGCATGCGCATGCTTAAAACGCGTTTTGGCACAAATCCATGTGCGGGTGCTAAAAAGAGCAGCATCGGCATGCTTTTCACGTCGTTTGGTAGAAATCCACACGCGCGTTCTGCCAAAAGCACCATTTGCATGCCTATCGTGTGGTTTTGCAGAAAACTGCGTCCGCGTCTACCAAAAGATGCATGCGCATGCTTAAAACGCGCTTTGGCACAAATCCATGTGCGGATGTTAAAAAGAGCAGCATCGGCATGCTTTTCACGTCGTTTGGTAGAAATCCACGCGCGCGTTCTGCCAAAAGCACCATTTGCATGCATATCGTGTGGTTTTGCAGAAAACTGCGTCCGCGTCTACCAAAAGATGCATGCGCATGCTTAAAACGCGTTTTGGCACAAATCCATGTGCGGGTGCTAAAAAGAGCAGCATCGGCATGCTTTTCACGTCGTTTGGTAGAAATCCACACGCGCGTTCTGCCAAAAGCACCATTTGCATGCCTATCGTGTGGTTTTGCAGAAAACTGCGTCCGCGTCTACCAAAAGATGCATGCGCATGCTTAAAACGCGCTTTGGCACAAATCCATGTGCGGATGTTAAAAAGAGCAGCCTCGGCATGCTTTTCACGTCGTTTGGTAGAAATCCACACGCGCGTTCTGCCAAAAGCACCATTTGCATGCATATCGTGTGGTTTTGCAGAAAACTGCGTCCGCGTCTACCAAAAGATGCATGTGCATGCTAAAAACGCGTTTTGGCACAATTCCATGTGCGGATGTTAAAAAGAGCAGCATCGGCATGCTTTTCACGTCGTTTGGTAGAAATCCACGCGCGCGTTCTGCCAAAAGCACCATTTGCATGCATATCGTGTGGTTTTGCAGAAAACTGCGTCCGCGTCTACCAAAAGATGCATGCGCATGCTTAAAACGCGTTTTGGCACAAATCCATGTGCGGGTGCTAAAAAGAGCAGCATCGGCATGCTTTTCACGTCGTTTGGTAGAAATCCACACGCGCGTTCTGCCAAAAGCACCATTTGCATGCCTATCGTGTGGTTTTGCAGAAAACTGCGTCCGCGTCTACCAAAAGATGCATGCGCATGCTTAAAACGCGCTTTGGCACAAATCCATGTGCGGATGTTAAAAAGAGCAGCATCGGCATGCTTTTCACGTCGTTTGGTAGAAATCCACGCGCGCGTTCTGCCAAAAGCACCATTTGCATGCATATCGTGTGGTTTTGCAGAAAACTGCGTCCGCGTCTACCAATAGATGCATGCGCATGCTTAAAACGCGTTTTGGCACAAATCCATGTGCGGGTGCTAAAAAGAGCAGCATCGGCATGCTTTTCACGTCGTTTGGTAGAAATCCACACGCGCGTTCTGCCAAAAGCACCATTTGCATGCATATCGTGTGGTTTTGCAGAAAACTGCGTCCGCGTCTACCAAAAGATGCATGCGCATGCTTAAAACGCGCTTTGGCACAAATCCATATGCGGATGTTAAAAAGAGCAGCGTCGGCATGCTTTTCACGTCGTTTGGTAGAAATCCACGCGCGCGTTCTGCCAAAAGCACCATTTGCATGCATATCGTGTGGTTTTGCAGAAAACTGCGTCCGCGTCTACCAAAAGATGCATGCGCATGCTTAAAACGCGTTTTGGCACAAATCCATGTGCGGGTGCTAAAAAGAGCAGCATCGGCATGCTTTTCACGTCGTTTGGTAGAAATCCACACGCGCGTTCTGCGAAAAGCACCATTTGCATGCATATCGTGTGGTTTTGCAGAAAACTGCGTCCGCGTCTACCAAAAGATGCATGCGCATGCTAAAAACGCGTTTTGGCACAAATCCATGTGCGGGTGCTAAAAAGAGCAGCATCGGCATGCTTTTCACGTCGTTTGGTAGAAATCCACACGCGCGTTCTGCCAAAAGCACCATTTGCATGCCTATCGTGTGGTTTTGCAGAAAACTGCGTCCGCGTCTACCAAAAGATGCATGCGCATGCTTAAAACGCGCTTTGGCACAAATCCATGTGCGGATGTTAAAAAGAGCAGCATCGGCATGCTTTTCACGTCGTTTGGTAGAAATCCACGCGCGCGTTCTGCCAAAAGCACCATTTGCATGCATATCGTGTGGTTATGCAGAAAACTGCGTCCGCGTCTACCAAAAGATGCATGCGCATGCTTAAAACGCGCTTTGGCACAAATCCATGTGCGGATGTTAAAAAGAGCAGCATCGGCATGCTTTTCACGTCGTTTGGTAGAAATCCACGCGCGCGTTCTGCCAAAAGCACCATTTGCATGCATATCGTGTGGTTATGCAGAAAACTGCGTCCGCGTCTACCAAAAGATGCATGCGCATGCTTAAAACGCGTTTTGGCACAAATCCATGTGCGGATGCTAAAAAGAGCAGCATCGGCATGCTTTTCACGTCGTTTGGTAGAAATCCACACGCGCGTTCTGCCAAAAGCACCATTTGCATGCCTATCGTGTGGTCTTGCAGAAAACTGCGTCCGCATCTACCAAAAGATGCATGCGCATGCTTAAAACGCGCTTTGGCACAAATCCATGTGCGGATGTTAAAAAGAGCAGCATCGGCATGCTTTTCACGTCGTTTGGTAGAAATCCACACGCGCGTTCTGCCAAAAGCACCATTTGCATGCCTATCGTGTGGTTTTGCAGAAAACTGCGTCCGCGTCTACCAAAAGATGCATGCGCATGTTTAAAACGCGCTTTGGCACAAATCCATGTGCGGATGTTAAAAAGAGCAGCATCGGCATGCTTTTCACGTCGTTTGGTAGAAATCCACACGCGCGTTCTTCCAAAAGCACCATTTGCATGCATATCGTGTGGTTTTGCAGAAAACTGCGTCCGCGTCTACCAAAAGATGCAAGTGCATGCTAAAAACGCGTTTTAGCACAAATCCATGTGCGGATGTTAAAAAGAGCAGCATCGGCATGCTTTTCACGTCGTTTGGTAGAAATCCACGCGCGCGTTCTGCCAAAAGCACCATTTGCATGCATATCGTGTGGTTTTGCAGAAAACTGCGTCCGCGTCTACCAAAAGATGCATGCGCATGCTTAAAACGCGTTTTGGCACAAATCCATGTGCGGGTGCTAAATAGAGCAGCATCGGCATGCTTTTCACGTCGTTTGGTAGAAATCCACACGCGCGTTCTGCCAAAAGCACCATTTGCATGCCTATCGTGTGGTTTTGCAGAAAACTCCGTCCGCGTCTACCAAAAGATGCATGCGCATGCTTAAAACGCGTTTTGGCACAAATCCATGTGCGGGTGCTCAAAAGAGCAGCATCGGCATGCTTTTCACGTCGTTTGGTAGAAATCCACACGCGCGTTCTGCCAAAAGCACCATTTGCATGCCTATCGTGTGGTTTTGCAGAAAACTGCGTCCGCGTCTACCAAAAGATGCATGCGCATGCTTAAAACGCGCTTTGGCACAAATCCATGTGCGGATGTTAAAAAGAGCAGCATCGGCATGCTTTTCACGTCGTTTGGTAGAAATCCACGCGCGCGTTCTGCCAAAAGCACCATTTGCATGCATATCGTGTGGTTTTGCAGAAAACTGCGTCCGCGTCTACCAAAAGATGCATGCGCATGCTTAAAACGCGTTTTGGCACAAATCCATGTGCGGGTGCTAAAAAGAGCAGCATCGGCATGCTTTTCACGTCGTTTGGTAGAAATCCACACGCGCGTTCTGCCAAAAGCACCATTTGCATGCCTATCGTGTGGTTTTGCAGAAAACTGCGTCCGCGTCTACCAAAAGATGCATGCGCATGCTTAAAACGCGCTTTGGCACAAATCCATGTGCGGATGTTAAAAAGAGCAGCCTCGGCATGCTTTTCACGTCGTTTGGTAGAAATCCACACGCGCGTTCTGCCAAAAGCACCATTTGCATGCATATCGTGTGGTTTTGCAGAAAACTGCGTCCGCGTCTACCAAAAGATGCATGTGCATGCTAAAAACGCGTTTTGGCACAAATCCATGTGCGGATGTTAAAAAGAGCAGCATCGGCATGCTTTTCACGTCGTTTGGTAGAAATCCACGCGCGCGTTCTGCCAAAAGCACCATTTGCATGCATATCGTGTGGTTTTGCAGAAAACTGCGTCCGCGTCTACCAAAAGATGCATGCGCATGCTTAAAACGCGCTTTGGCACAAATCCATGTGCGGATGTTAAAAAGAGCAGCATCGGCATGCTTTTCACGTCGTTTGGTAGAAATCCACGCGCGCGTTCTGCCAAAAGCACCATTTGCATGCATATCGTGTGGTTTTGCAGAAAACTGCGTCCGCGTCTACCAATAGATGCATGCGCATGCTTAAAACGCGTTTTGGCACAAATCCATGTGCGGGTGCTAAAAAGAGCAGCATCGGCATGCTTTTCACGTCGTTTGGTAGAAATCCACACGCGCGTTCTGCCAAAAGCACCATTTGCATGCATATCGTGTGGTTTTGCAGAAAACTGCGTCCGCGTCTACCAAAAGATGCATGCGCATGCTTAAAACGCGCTTTGGCACAAATCCATATGCGGATGTTAAAAAGAGCAGCGTCGGCATGCTTTTCACGTCGTTTGGTAGAAATCCACGCGCGCGTTCTGCCAAAAGCACCATTTGCATGCATATCGTGTGGTTTTGCAGAAAACTGCGTCCGCGTCTACCAAAAGATGCATGCGCATGCTTAAAACGCGTTTTGGCACAAATCCATGTGCGGGTGCTAAAAAGAGCAGCATCGGCATGCTTTTCACGTCGTTTGGTAGAAATCCACACGCGCGTTCTGCGAAAAGCACCATTTGCATGCATATCGTGTGGTTTTGCAGAAAACTGCGTCCGCGTCTACCAAAAGATGCATGCGCATGCTAAAAACGCGTTTTGGCACAAATCCATGTGCGGGTGCTAAAAAGAGCAGCATCGGCATGCTTTTCACGTCGTTTGGTAGAAATCCACACGCGCGTTCTGCCAAAAGCACCATTTGCATGCCTATCGTGTGGTTTTGCAGAAAACTGCGTCCGCGTCTACCAAAAGATGCATGCGCATGCTTAAAACGCGCTTTGGCACAAATCCATGTGCGGATGTTAAAAAGAGCAGCATCGGCATGCTTTTCACGTCGTTTGGTAGAAATCCACGCGCGCGTTCTGCCAAAAGCACCATTTGCATGCATATCGTGTGGTTATGCAGAAAACTGCGTCCGCGTCTACCAAAAGATGCATGCGCATGCTTAAAACGCGTTTTGGCACAAATCCATGTGCGGGTGCTAAAAAGAGCAGCATCGGCATGCTTTTCACGTCGTTTGGTAGAAATCCACACGCGCGTTCTGCCAAAAGCACCATTTGCATGCCTATCGTGTGGTTTTGCAGAAAACTGCGTCCGCATCTACCAAAAGATGCATGCGCATGCTTAAAACGCGCTTTGGCACAAATCCATGTGCGGATGTTAAAAAGAGCAGCATCGGCATGCTTTTCACGTCGTTTGGTAGAAACCCACACGCGCGTTCTGCCAAAAGCACCATTTGCATGCATATCGTGTGGTTTTGCAGAAAACTGCGTCCGCGTCTACCAAAAGATGCATGCGCATGCTAAAAACGCGTTTTGGCACAAATCCATGTGCGGATGTTAAAAAGAGCAGCATCGGCATGCTTTTCACGTCGTTTGGTAGAAATCCACGCGCGCGTTCTGCCAAAAGCACCATTTGCATGCATATCGTGTGGTTTTGCAGAAAACTGCGTCCGCGTCTACCAAAAGATGCATGCGCATGCTTAAAACGCGTTTTGGCACAAATCCATGTGCGGGTGCTAAAAAGAGCAGCATCGGCATGCTTTTCACGTCGTTTGGTAGAAATCCACACGCGCGTTCTGCCAAAAGCACCATTTGCATGCCTATCGTGTGGTTTTGCAGAAAACTGCGTCCGCGTCTACCAAAAGATGCATGCGCATGCTTAAAACGCGCTTTGGCACAAATCCATGTGCGGATGTTAAAAAGAGCAGCATCGGCATGCTTTTCACGTCGTTTGGTAGAAATCCACACGCGCGTTCTGCCAAAAGCACCATTTTGATGCATATCGTGTGGTTTTGCAGAAAACTGCGTCCGCGTCTACCAAAAGATGCATGTGCATGCTAAAAACGCGTTTTGGCACAAATCCATGTGCGGGTGCTAAAAAGAGCAGCATCGGCATGCTTTTCACGTCGTTTGGTAGAAATCCACGCGCGCGTTCTGCCAAAAGCACCATTTGCATGCCTATCGTGTGGTTTTGCAGAAAACTGCGTCCGCGTCTACCACAAGATGCATGCGCATGCTTAAAACGCGTTTTGGCACAAATCCATGTGCGGATGTTAAAAAGAGCAGCATCGGCATGCTTTTCACGTCGTTTGGTAGAAATCCACGCGCGCGTTCTGCCAAAAGCACCATTTGCATGCATATCGTGTGGTTTTGCATAAAACTGCGTCCGCGTCTACCAAAAGATGCATGCGCATGCTTAAAACGCGTTTTGGCACAAATCCATGTGCGGGTGCTAAAAAGAGCAGCATCGGCATGCTTTTCACGTCGTTTGGTAGAAATCCACACGCGCGTTCTGCCAAAAGCACCATTTGCATGCCTATCGTGTGGTTTTGCAGAAAACTGCGTCCGCGTCTACCAAAAGATGCATGCGCATGCTTAAAACGCGCTTTGGCACAAATCCATGTGCGGATGTTAAAAAGAGCAGCATCGGCATGCTTTTCACGTCGTTTGCTGGAAATCCACGCGCGCGTTCTGCCAAAAGCACCATTTGCATGCATATCGTGTGGTTTTGCAGAAAACTGCGTCCGCGTCTACCAAAAGATGCATGCGCATGCTTAAAACGCGTTTTGGCACAAATCCATGTGCGGGTGCTAAAAAGAGCAGCATCGGCATGCTTTTCACGTCGTTTGGTAGAAATCCACACGCGCGTTCTGCCAAAAGCACCATTTGCATGCCTATCGTGTGGTTTTGCAGAAAACTCCGTCCGCGTCTACCAAAAAATGCATGCGCATGCTTAAAACGCGTTTTGGCACAAATCCATGTGCGGGTGCTAAAAAGAGCAGCATCGGCATGCTTTTCACGTCGTTTGGTAGAAATCCACACGCGCGTTCTGCCAAAAGCACCATTTGCATGCCTATCGTGTGGTTTTGCAGAAAACTGCGTCCGCGTCTACCAAAAGATGC
Source organism: Dermacentor variabilis (assembly GCF_050947875.1). Taxonomy (NCBI): domain Eukaryota; kingdom Metazoa; phylum Arthropoda; class Arachnida; order Ixodida; family Ixodidae; genus Dermacentor; species Dermacentor variabilis. The sequence goes on along the minus strand of NW_027460301.1, from coordinate 86,428 downwards.
ATGCGCATGCTTATAACGCGCTTTGGCACAAATCCATGTGCGGATGTTAAAAAGAGCAGCATCGGCATGCTTTTCACGTCGTTTGGTAGAAATCCACGCGCGCGTTCTGCCAAAAGCACCATTTGCATGCATATCGTGTGGTTTTGCAGAAAACTGCGTCCGCGTCTACCAAAAGATGCATGCGCATGCTTAAAACGCGTTTTGGCACAAATCCATGTGCGGGTGCTAAAAAGAGCAGCATCGGCATGCTTTTCACGTCGTTTGGTAGAAATCCACACGCGCGTTCTGCCAAAAGCACCATTTGCATGCCTATCGTGTGGTTTTGCAGAAAACTGCGTCCGCGTCTACCAAAAGATGCATGCGCATGCTTAAAACGCGCTTTGGCACAAATCCATGTGCGGATGTTAAAAAGAGCAGCCTCGGCATGCTTTTCACGTCGTTTGGTAGAAATCCACACGCGCGTTCTGCCAAAAGCACCATTTGCATGCATATCGTGTGGTTTTGCAGAAAACTGCGTCCGCGTCTACCAAAAGATGCATGTGCATGCTAAAAACGCGTTTTGGCACAAATCCATGTGCGGATGTTAAAAAGAGCAGCATCGGCATGCTTTTCACGTCGTTTGGTAGAAATCCACGCGCGCGTTCTGCCAAAAGCACCATTTGCATGCATATCGTGTGGTTTTGCAGAAAACTGCGTCCGCGTCTACCAAAAGATGCATGCGCATGCTTAAAACGCGTTTTGGCACAAATCCATGTGCGGGTGCTAAAAAGAGCAGCATCGGAATGCTTTTCACGTCGTTTGGTAGAAATCCACACGCGCGTTCTGCCAAAAGCACCATTTGCATGCCTATCGTGTGGTTTTGCAGAAAACTGCGTCCGCGTCTACCAAAAGATGCATGCGCATGCTTAAAACGCGCTTTGGCACAAATCCATGTGCGGATGTTAAAAAGAGCAGCATCGGCATGCTTTTCACGTCGTTTGGTAGAAATCCACGCGCGCGTTCTGCCAAAAGCACCATTTGCATGCATATCGTGTGGTTTTGCAGAAAACTGCGTCCGCGTCTACCAATAGATGCATGCGCATGCTTAAAACGCGTTTTGGCACAAATCCATGTGCGGGTGCTAAAAAGAGCAGCATCGGCATGCTTTTCACGTCGTTTGGTAGAAATCCACACGCGCGTTCTGCCAAAAGCACCATTTGCATGCATATCGTGTGGTTTTGCAGAAAACTGCGTCCGCGTCTACCAAAAGATGCATGCGCATGCTTAAAACGCGCTTTGGCACAAATCCATATGCGGATGTTAAAAAGAGCAGCGTCGGCATGCTTTTCACGTCGTTTGGTAGAAATCCACGCGCGCGTTCTGCCAAAAGCACCATTTGCATGCATATCGTGTGGTTTTGCAGAAAACTGCGTCCGCGTCTACCAAAAGATGCATGCGCATGCTTAAAACGCGTTTTGGCACAAATCCATGTGCGGGTGCTAAAAAGAGCAGCATCGGCATGCTTTTCACGTCGTTTGGTAGAAATCCACACGCGCGTTCTGCGAAAAGCACCATTTGCATGCATATCGTGTGGTTTTGCAGAAAACTGCGTCCGCGTCTACCAAAAGATGCATGCGCATGCTAAAAACGCGTTTTGGCACAAATCCATGTGCGGGTGCTAAAAAGAGCAGCATCGGCATGCTTTTCACGTCGTTTGGTAGAAATCCACACGCGCGTTCTGCCAAAAGCACCATTTGCATGCCGATCGTGTGGTTTTGCAGAAAACTGCGTCCGCGTCTACCAAAAGATGCATGCGCATGCTTAAAACGCGCTTTGGCACAAATCCATGTGCGGATGTTAAAAAGAGCAGCATCGGCATGCTTTTCACGTCGTTTGGTAGAAATCCACGCGCGCGTTCTGCCAAAAGCACCATTTGCATGCATATCGTGTGGTTATGCAGAAAACTGCGTCCGCGTCTACCAAAAGATGCATGCGCATGCTTAAAACGCGTTTTGGCACAAATCCATGTGCGGGTGCTAAAAAGAGCAGCATCGGCATGCTTTTCACGTCGTTTGGTAGAAATCCACACGCGCGTTCTGCCAAAAGCACCATTTGCATGCCTATCGTGTGGTTTTGCAGAAAACTGTGTCCGCGTCTACCAAAAGATGCATGCGCATGCTTAAAACGCGCTTTGGCACAAATCCATGTGCGGATGTTAAAAAGAGCAGCATCGGCATGCTTTTCACGTCGTTTGGTAGAAATCCACACGCGCGTTCTGCCAAAAGCACCATTTGCATGCATATCGTGTGGTTTTGCAGAAAACTGCGTCCGCGTCTACCAAAAGATGCATGCGCATGCTAAAAACGCGTTTTGGCACAAATCCATGTGCGGATGTTAAAAAGAGCAGCATCGGCATGCTTTTCACGTCGTTTGGTAGAAATCCACGCGCGCGTTCTGCCAAAAGCACCATTTGCATGCATATCGTGTGGTTTTGCAGAAAACTGCGTCCGCGTCTACCAAAAGATGCATGCGCATGCTTAAAACGCGTTTTGGCACAAATCCATGTGCGGGTGCTAAAAAGAGCAGCATCGGCATGCTTTTCACGTCGTTTGGTAGAAATCCACACGCGCGTTCTGCCAAAAGCACCATTTGCATGCCTATCGTGTGGTTTTGCAGAAAACTGCGTCCGCGTCTACCAAAAGATGCATGCGCATGCTTAAAACGCGTTTTGGCACAAATCCATGTGCGGGTGCTAAAAAGAGCAGCATCGGCATGCTTTTCACGTCCTTTGGTAGAAATCCACACGCGCGTTCTGCCAAAAGCACCATTTGCATGCCTATCGTGTGGTTTTGCAGAAAACTGCGTCCGCGTCTACCAAAAGATGCATGCGCATGCTTAAAACGCGCTTTGGCACAAATCCATGTGCGGATGTTAAAAAGAGCAGCATCGGCATGCTTTTCACGTCGTTTGGTAGAAATCCACACGCGCGTTCTGCCAAAAGCACCATTTTGATGCATATCGTGTGGTTTTGCAGAAAACTGCGTCCGCGTCTACCAAAAGATGCATGCGCATGCTTAAAACGCGTTTTGGCACAAATCCATGTGCGGGTGCTAAAAAGAGCAGCATCGGCATGCTTTTCACGTCCTTTGGTAGAAATCCACACGCGCGTTCTGCCAAAAGCACCATTTGCATGCCTATCGTGTGGTTTTGCAGAAAACTGCGTCCGCGTCTACCAAAAGATGCATGCGCATGCTTAAAACGCGCTTTGGCACAAATCCATGTGCGGATGTTAAAAAGAGCAGCATCGGCATGCTTTTCACGTCGTTTGGTAGAAATCCACACGCGCGTTCTGCCAAAAGCACCATTTTGATGCATATCGTGTGGTTTTGCAGAAAACTGCGTCCGCGTCTACCAAAAGATGCATGTGCATGCTAAAAACGCGTTTTGGCACAAATCCATGTGCGGGTGCTAAAAAGAGCAGCATCGGCATGCTTTTCACGTCGTTTGGTAGAAATCCACGCGCGCGTTCTGCCAAAAGCACCATTTGCATGCCTATCGTGTGGTTTTGCAGAAAACTGCGTCCGCGTCTACCAAAAGATGCATGCGCATGCTTAAAACGCGTTTTGGCACAAATCCATGTGCGGATGTTAAAAAGAGCAGCATCGGCATGCTTTTCACGTCGTTTGGTAGAAATCCACGCGCGCGTTCTGCCAAAAGCACCATTTGCATGCATATCGTGTGGTTTTGCAGAAAACTGCGTCCGCGTCTACCAAAAGATGCATGCGCATGCTTAAAACGCGTTTTGGCACAAATCCATGTGCGGGTGCTAAAAAGAGCAGCATCGGCATGCTTTTCACGTCGTTTGGTAGAAATCCACACGCGCGTTCTGCCAAAAGCACCATTTGCATGCCTATCGTGTGGTTTTGCAGAAAACTGCGTCCGCGTCTACCAAAAGATGCATGCGCATGCTTAAAACGCGCTTTGGCACAAATCCATGTGCGGATGTTAAAAAGAGCAGCATCGGCATGCTTTTCACGTCGTTTGGTAGAAATCCACGCGCGCGTTCTGCCAAAAGCACCATTTGCATGCATATCGTGTGGTTTTTGCAGAAAACTGCGTCCGCGTCTACCAAAAGATGCATGCGCATGCTTAAAACGCGTTTTGGCACAAATCCATGTGCGGGTGCTAAAAAGAGCAGCATCGGCATGCTTTTCACGTCGTTTGGTAGAAATCCACACGCGCGTTCTGCCAAAAGCACCATTTGCATGCATATCGTGTGGTTTTGCAGAAAACTGCGTCCGCGTCTACCAAAGATGCATGCGCATGCTTAAAACGCGCTTTGGCACAAATCCATGTGCGGATGTTAAAAAGAGCAGCGTCGGCATGCTTTTCACGTCGTTTGGTAGAAATCCACGCGCGCGTTCTGCCAAAAGCACCATTTGCATGCATATCGTGTGGTTTTGCAGAAAACTGCGTCCGCGTCTACCAAAAGATGCATGCGCATGCTTAAAACGCGTTTTGGCACAAATCCATGTGCGGGGTGCTAAAAAGAGCAGCATCGGCATGCTTTTCACGTCGTTTGGTAGAAATCCACACGCGCGTTCTGCCAAAAGCACATTTGCATGCCTATCGTGTGGTTTTGCAGAAAACTGCGTCCGCGTCTACCAAAAGATGCATGCGCATGCTTAAAACGCGCTTTGGCACAAATCCATGTGCGGATGTTAAAAAGAGCAGCATCGGCATGCTTTTCACGTCGTTGGTAGAAATCCACACGCGCGTTCTGCCAAAAGCACCATTTTGATGCATATCGTGTGGTTTTGCAGAAAACTGCGTCCGCGTCTACCAAAAGATGCATGCGCATGCTAAAAACGCGTTTTGGCACAAATCCATGTGCGGGTGCTAAAAAGAGCAGCATCGGCATGCTTTTCACGTCGTTTGGTAGAAATCCACACGCGCGTTCTGCCAAAAGCACCATTTGCATGCCTATCGTGTGGTTTTGCAGAAAACTGCGTCCGCGTCTACCAAAAGATGCATGCGCATGCTTAAAACGCGCTTTGGCACAAATCCATGTGCGGATGTTAAAAAGAGCAGCATCGGCATGCTTTTCACGTCGTTTGGTAGAAATCCACACGCGCGTTCTGCCAAAAGCACCATTTTGATGCATATCGTGTGGTTTTGCAGAAAACTGCGTCCGCGTCTACCAAAGATGCATGTGCATGCTAAAAACGCGTTTTGGCACAAATCCATGTGCGGGTGCTAAAAAGAGCAGCATCGGCCATGCTTTTCACGTCGTTTGGTAGAAATCCACGCGCGCGTTCTGCCAAAAGCACCATTTGCATGCCTATCGTGTGTTTTGCAGAAAACTGCGTCCCGCGTCTACCAAAAGATGCATGCGCATGCTTAAAACGCGTTTTGGCACAAATCCATGTGCGGATGTTAAAAAGAGCAGCATCGGCATGCTTTTCACGTCGTTTGGTAGAAATCCACGCGCGCGTTCTGCCAAAAGCACCATTTGCATGCATATCGTGTGGTTTTGCAGAAAACTGCGTCCGCGTCTACCAAAAGATGCATGCGCATGCTTAAAACGCGTTTTGGCACAAATCCATGTGCGGGTGCTAAAAAGAGCAGCATCGGCATGCTTTTCACGTCGTTTGGTAGAAATCCACACGCGCGTTCTGCCAAAAGCACCATTTGCATGCCTATCGTGTGGTTTTGCAGAAAACTGCGTCCGCGTCTACCAAAAGATGCATGCGCATGCTTAAAACGCGCTTTGGCACAAATCCATGTGCGGATGTTAAAAAGAGCAGCATCGGCATGCTTTTCACGTCGTTTGGTAGAAATCCACGCGCGCGTTCTGCCAAAAGCACCATTTGCATGCATATCGTGTGGTTTTGCAGAAAACTGCGTCCGCGTCTACCAAAAGATGCATGCACATGCTTAAAACGCGTTTTGGCACAAATCCATGTGCGGGTGCTAAAAAGAGCAGCATCGGCATGCTTTTCACGTCGTTTGGTAGAAATCCACACGCGCGTTCTGCCAAAAGCACCATTTGCATGCATATCGTGTGGTTTTGCAGAAAACTGCGTCCGCGTCTACCAAAGATGCATGCGCATGCTTAAAACGCGCTTTGGCACAAATCCATGTGCGGATGTTAAAAAGAGCAGCGTCGGCATGCTTTTCACGTTGTTTGGTAGAAATCCACGCGCGCGTTCTGCCAAAAGCACCATTTGCATGCATATCGTGTGGTTTTGCAGAAAACTGCGTCCGCGTCTACCAAAAGATGCATGCGCATGCTTAAAACGCGTTTTGGCACAAATCCATGTGCGGGTGCTAAAAAGAGCAGCATCGGCATGCTTTTCACGTCGTTTGTAGAAATCCACACGCGCGTTCTGCCAAAAGCACCATTTGCATGCCTATCGTGTGGTTTTGCAGAAAACTGCGTCCGCGTCTACCAAAAGATGCATGCGCATGCTTAAAACGCGCTTTGGCACAAATCCATGTGCGGATGTTAAAAAGAGCAGCATCGGCATGCTTTTCACGTCGTTTGGTAGAAATCCACACGCGCGTTCTGCCAAAAGCACCATTTTGATGCATACGTGTGGTTTTGCAGAAAACCTGCGTCCGCGTCTACCAAAAGATGCATGCGCATGCTAAAAAACGCGTTTTGGCACAAATCCATGTGCGGGTGCTAAAAAGAGCAGCATCGGCATGCTTTTCACGTCGTTTGGTAGAAATCCACACGCGCGTTCTGCCAAAAGCACCATTTGCATGCCTATCGTGTGGTTTTGCAGAAAACTGCGTCCGCGTCTACCAAAAGATGCATGCGCATGCTTAAAACGCGCTTTGGCACAAATCCATGTGCGGATGTTAAAAAGAGCAGGCATCGGCATGCTTTTCACGTCGTTTGGTAGAAATCCACACGCGCGTTCTGCCAAAAGCACCATTTTGATGCATATCGTGTGGTTTTGCAGAAAACTGCGTCCGCGTCTACCAAAAGATGCATGTGCATGCTAAAAACGCGTTTTGGCACAAATCCATGTGCGGATGTTAAAAAGAGCAGCATCGGGCATGCTTTTCACGTCGTTTGGTAGAAATCACGCGCGCGTTCTGCCAAAAGCACCATTTGCATGCATATCGTGTGGTTTTGCAGAAAACTGCGTCCGCGTCTACCAAAAGATGCATGCGCATGCTTAAAACGCGTTTTGGCACAAATCCATGTGCGGGTGCTAAAAAGAGCAGCATCGGCATGCTTTTCACGTCGTTTGGTAGAAATCCACACGCGCGTTCTGCCAAAAGCACCATTTGCATGCCTATCGTGTGGTTTTGCAGAAAACTGCGTCCGCGTCTACCAAAAGATGCATGCGCATGCTTAAAACGCGCTTTGGCACAAATCCATGTGCGGATGTTAAAAAGAGCAGCATCGGCATGCTTTTCACGTCGTTTGGTAGAAATCCACGCGCGCGTTCTGCCAAAAGCACCATTTGCATGCATATCTTGTGGTTTTGCAGAAAACTGCGTCCGCGTCTACCAAAAGATGCATGCACATGCTTAAAACGCGTTTTGGCACAAATCCATGTGCGGGTGCTAAAAAGAGCAGCATCGGCATGCTTTTCACGTCGTTTGGTAGAAATCCACACGCGCGTTCTGCCAAAAGCACCATTTGCATGCATATCGTGTGGTTTTGCAGAAACTGCGTCCGCGTCTACCAAAAGATGCATGCGCATGCTTAAAACGCGCTTTGGCACAAATCCATGTGCGGATGTTAAAAAGAGCAGCGTCGGCATGCTTTTCACGTCGTTTGGTAGAAATCCCACGCGCGCGTTCTGCAAAAGCACCATTTGCATGCATATCGTGTGGTTTTGCAGAAAACTGCGTCCGCGTCTACCAAAAGATGCATGCGCATGCTTAAAACGCGTTTTGGCACAAATCCATGTGCGGGTGCTAAAAAGAGCAGCATCGGCATGCTTTTCACGTCGTTTGGTAGAAATCCACACGCGCGTTCTGCCAAAAGCACCATTTGCATGCCTATCGTGTGGTTTTGCAGAAAACTGCGTCCGCGTCTACCAAAAGATGCATGCGCATGCTTAAAACGCGCTTTGGCACAAATCCATGTGCGGATGTTAAAAAGAGCAGCATCGGCATGCTTTTCACGTCGTTTGGTAGAAATCCACACGCGCGTTCTGCCAAAAGCACCATTTTGATGCATATCGTGTGGTTTTGCAGAAAACTGCGTCCGCGTCTACCAAAAGATGCATGCGCATGCTAAAAACGCGTTTTGGCACAAATCCATGTGCGGGTGCTAAAAAGAGCAGCATCGGCATGCTTTTCACGTCGTTTGGTAGAAATCCACACGCGCGTTCTGCCAAAAGCACCATTTGCATGCCTATCGTGTGGTTTTGCAGAAAACTGCGTCCGCGTCTACCAAAAGATGCATGCGCATGCTTAAAACGCGCTTTGGCACAAATCCATGTGCGGATGTTAAAAAGAGCAGCATCGGCATGCTTTTCACGTCGTTTGGTAGAAATCCACACGCGCGTTCTGCCAAAAGCACCATTTTGATGCATATCGTGTGGTTTTGCAGAAAACTGCGTCCGCGTCTACCAAAAGATGCATGTGCATGCTAAAAACGCGTTTTGGCACAAATCCATGTGCGGATGTTAAAAAAGAGCAGCATCGGCATGCTTTTTCACGTCGTTTGGTAGAAATCCACGCGCGCGTTCTGCCAAAAGCACCATTTGCATGCATATCGTGTGGTTTTTGCAGAAAACTGCGTCCGCGTCTACCAAAAGATGCATGCGCATGCTTAAAACGCGTTTTGGCACAAATCCATGTGCGGGTGCTAAAAAGAGCAGCATCGGCATGCTTTTCACGTCGTTTGTAGAAATCCACACGCGCGTTCTGCAAAAGCACCATTTGCATGCCTATCGTGTGGTTTTGCAGAAAACTGCGTCCGCGTCTACCAAAAGATGCATGCGCATGCTTAAAACGCGCTTTGGCACAAATCCATGTGCGGATGTTAAAAAGAGCAGCATCGGCATGCTTTTCACGTCGTTTGGTAGAAATCCCACGCGCGCGTTCTGCCAAAAGCACCATTTGCATGCATATCGTGTGGTTTTGCAGAAAACTGCGTCCGCGTCTACCAAAAGATGCATGCACATGCTTAAAACGCGTTTTGGCACAAATCCATGTGCGGGTGCTAAAAAGAGCAGCATCGGCATGCTTTTCACGTCGTTTGGTAGAAATCCACACGCGCGTTCTGCCAAAAGCACCATTGCTGCATATCGTGTGGTTTTGCAGAAAACTGCGTCCGCGTCTACCAAAAGATGCATGCGCATGCTTAAAACGCGCTTTGGCACAAATCCATGTGCGGATGTTAAAAAGAGCAGCGTCGGCATGCTTTTCACGTCGTTTGGTAGAAATCCACGCGCGCGTTCTGCCAAAAGCACCATTTGCATGCATATCGTGTGGTTTTGCAGAAAACTGCGTCCGCGTCTACCAAAAGATGCATGCGCATGCTTAAAACGCGTTTTGGCACAAATCCATGTGCGGGTGCTAAAAGAGCAGCATCGGCATGCTTTTCACGTCGTTTGGTAGAAATCCACACGCGCGTTCTGCCAAAAGCACCATTTGCATGCCTATCGTGTGGTTTTGCAGAAAACTGCGTCCGCGTCTACCAAAAGATGCATGCGCATGTTTAAAACGCGCTTTGGCACAAATCCATGTGCGGATGTTAAAAAGAGCAGCATCGGCATGCTTTTCACGTCGTTTGGTAGAAATCCACACGCGCGTTCTGCCAAAAGCACCATTTTGATGCATATCGTGTGGTTTTGCAGAAAACTGCGTCCGCGTCTACCAAAAGATGCATGCGCATGCTAAAAACGCGTTTTGGCACAAATCCATGTGCGGGTGCTAAAAAGAGCAGCATCGGCATGCTTTTCACGTCGTTTGGTAGAAATCCACACGCGCGTTCTGCCAAAAGCACCATTTGCATGCCTATCGTGTGGTTTTGCAGAAAACTGCGTCCGCGTCTACCAAAAGATGCATGCGCATGCTTTAAAACGCGCTTTGGCACAAATCCATGTGCGGATGTTAAAAAGAGCAGCATCGGCATGCTTTTCACGTCGTTTGGTAGAAATCCACACGCGCGTTCTGCAAAAGCACCATTTTGATGCATATCGTGTGGTTTTGCAGAAAAACTGCGTCCGCGTCTACCAAAAGATGCATGTGCATGCTAAAAACGCGTTTTGGCACAAATCCATGTGCGGGTGCTAAAAGAGCAGCATCGGCATGCTTTTCACGTCGTTTGGTAGAAATCCACGCGCGCGTTCTGCCAAAAGCACCATTTGCATGCCTATCGTGTGGTTTTGCAGAAAACTGCGTCCGCGTCTACCAAAAGATGCATGCGCATGCTTAAAACGCGTTTTGGCACAAATCCATGTGCGGATGTTAAAAAGAGCAGCATCGGCATGCTTTTCACGTCGTTTGGTAGAAATCCACGCGCGCGTTCTGCCAAAAGCACCATTTGCATGCATATCGTGTGGTTTTGCAGAAAACTGCGTCGCGTCTACCAAAAGATGCATGCGCATGCTTAAAAACGCGTTTTGGCACAAATCCATGTGCGGGTGCTAAAAAGAGCAGCATCGGCATGCTTTTCACGTCGTTTGGTAGAAATCCACGCGCGCGTTCTGCCAAAAGCACCATTTGCATGCATATCGTGTGGTTTTGCAGAAAACTGCGTCCGCGTCTACCAAAAGATGCATGCGCATACTTAAAACGCGTTTTGGCACAAATCCATGTGCGGGTGCTAAAAAGAGCAGCATCGGCATGCTTTTCACGTCGTTTGGTAGAAATCCACACGCGCGTTCTGCCAAAAGCACCATTCGCATGCCTATCGTGTGGTTTTGCAGAAAACTGCGTCCGCGTCTACCAAAAGATGCATGCGCATGCTTAAAACGCGCTTTGGCACAAATCCATGTGCGGATGTTAAAAAGAGCAGCATCGGCATGCTTTTCACGTCGTTTGGTAGAAATCCACGCGCGCGTTCTGCCAAAAGCACACATTTGCATGCATATCGTGTGGTTTTGCAGAAAACTGCGTCCGCGTCTACCAAAAGATGCATGCGCATGCTTAAAACGCGTTTTGGCACAAATCCATGTGCGGGTGCTAAAAAGAGCAGCATCGGCATGCTTTTCACGTCGTTTGGTAGAAATCCACACGCGCGTTCTGCCAAAAGCACCATTTGCATGCCTATCTGTGGTTTTGCAGAAAACTGCGTCCGCGTCTACCAAAGATGCATGCGCATGCTTAAAACGCGCTTTGGCACAAATCCATGTGCGGATGTTAAAAAGAGCAGCATCGGCATGCTTTTCACGTCGTTTGGTAGAAATCCACGCGCGCGTTCTGCCAAAAGCACCATTTGCATGCATATCGTGTGGTTTTGCAGAAAACTGCGTCCGCGTCTACCAAAAGATGCATGCACATGCTTAAAACGCGTTTTGGCACAAATCCATGTGCGGGTGCTAAAAAGAGCAGCATCGGCATGCTTTTCACGTCGTTTGGTAGAAATCCACACGCGCGTTCTGCCAAAAGCACCATTTGCATGCATATCGTGTGGTTTTGCAGAAAACTGCGTCCGCGTCTACCAAAAGATGCATGCGCATGCTTAAAACGCGCTTTGGCACAAATCCATGTGCGGATGTTAAAAAGAGCAGCGTCGGCATGCTTTTCACGTCGTTTGGTAGAAATCCACGCGCGCGTTCTGCCAAAAGCACCATTTGCATGCATATCGTGTGGTTTTGCAGAAAACTGCGTCCGCGTCTACAAAAGATGCATGCGCATGCTTAAAACGCGTTTTGGCACAAATCCATGTGCGGGTGCTAAAAAGAGCAGCATCGGCATGCTTTTCACGTCGTTTGGTAGAAATCCACACGCGCGTTCTGCCAAAAGCACCATTTGCATGCCTATCGTGTGGTTTTGCAGAAAACTGCGTCCGGTCCGCGTCTACCAAAAGATGCATGTGCATGCTAAAAACGCGTTTTGGCACAAATCCATGTGCGGGTGCTAAAAAGAGCAGCATCGGCATGCTTTTCACGTCCTTTGGTAGAAATCCACAAGCGCGTTCTGCCAAAAGCACCATTTGCATGCCTATCGTGTGGTTTTGCAGAAAACTGCGTCCGCGTCTACCAAAAGATGCATGTGCATGCTAAAAACGCGTTTTGGCACAAATCCATGTGCGGATGTTAAAAAGAGCAGCATCGGCATGCTTTTCACGTCGTTTGGTAGAAATCCACACGCGCGTTCTGCCAAAAGCACCATTTGCATGCATATCGTGTGGTTTTGCAGAAAACTGCGTCCGCGTCTACCAAAAGATGCATGTGCATGCTAAAAACGCGTTTTGGCACAAATCCATGTGCGGATGTTAAAAAGAGCAGCATCGGCATGCTTTTCACGTCGTTTGGTAGAAATCCACACGCGCGTTCTGCCAAAAGCACCATTTGCATGCATATCGTGTGGTTTTGCAGAAAACTGCGTCCGCGTCTACCAAAAGATGCATGTGCATGCTAAAAACGCGTTTTGGCACAAATCCATGTGCGGATGTTAAAAAGAGCAGCATCGGCATGCTTTTCACGTCGTTTGGTAGAAATCCACGCGCGCGTTCTGCCAAAAGCACCATTTGCATGCCTATCGTGTGGTTTTGCAGAAAACTGCGTCCGCGTCTACCAAAAGATGCATGCGCATGCTTAAAACGCGTTTTGGCACAAATCCATGTGCGGGTGCTAAAAGAGCAGCATCGGCATGCTTTTCACGTCGTTTGGTAGAAATCCACACGCGCGTTCTGCCAAAAGCACCATTTGCATGCCTATCGTGTGGTTTTGCAGAAAACTGCGTCCGCGTCTACCAAAAGATGCATGCGCATGCTTAAAACGCGTTTTGGCACAAATCCATGTGCGGATGTTAAAAAGAGCAGCATCGGCATGCTTTTCACGTCGTTTGGTAGAAATCCACACGCGCGTTCTGCCAAAAGCACCATTTGCATGCATATCGTGTGGTTTTGCAGAAAACTGCGTCCGCGTCTACCAAAAGATGCATGCGCATGCTTAAAACGCGCTTTGGCACAAATCCATGTGCGGATGTTAAAAAGAGCAGCATCGGCATGCTTTTCACGTCGTTTGGTAGAAATCCACACGCGCGTTCTGCCAAAAGCACCATTTGCATGCCTATCGTGTGGTTTTGCAGAAAACTGCGTCCGCGTCTACCAAAAGATGCATGCGCATGCTTAAAACGCGCTTTGGCACAAATCCATGTGCGGATGTTAAAAAGAGCAGCTTCGGCATGCTTTTCACGTCGTTTGGTAGAAATCCACGCGCGCGTTCTGCCAAAAGCACCATTTGCATGCATATCGTGTGGTTTTGCAGAAAACTGCGTCCGCGTCTACCAAAAGATGCATGCGCATGCTTAAAACGCGTTTTGGCACAAATCCATGTGCGGGTGCTAAAAAGAGCAGCATCGGCATGGTTTTCACGTCGTTTGGTAGAAATCCACACGCGCGTTCTGCCAAAAGCACCATTTGCATGCCTATCGTGTGGTTTTGCAGAAAACTGCGTCCGCGTCTACCAAAAGATGCATGCGCATGCTTAAAACGCGCTTTGGCACAAATCCATGTGCGGATGTTAAAAAGAGCAGCATCGGCATGCTTTTCACGTCGTTTGGTAGAAATCCACACGCGCGTTCTGCCAAAAGCACCATTTGCATGCATATCGTGTGGTTTTGCAGAAAACTGCGTCCGCGTCTACCAAAAGATGCATGTGCATGCTAAAAACGCGTTTTGGCACAAATCCATGTGCGGGTGCTAAAAAGAGCAGCATCGGCATGCTTTTCACGTCGTTTGGTAGAAATCCACACGCGCGTTCTGCCAAAAGCACCATTTGCATGCCTATCGTGTGGTTTTGCAGAAAACTGCGTCCGCGTCTACCAAAAGATGCATGTGCATGCTAAAACGCGTTTTGGCACAAATCCATGTGCGGATGTTAAAAAGAGCAGCATCGGCATGCTTTTCACGTCGTTTGGTAGAAATCCACACGCGCGTTCTGCCAAAAGCACCATTTGCATGCATATCGTGTGGTTTTGCAGAAAACTGCGTCCGCGTCTACCAAAAGATGCATGTGCATGCTAAAAACGCGTTTTGGCACAAATCCATGTGCGGATGTTAAAAAGAGCAGCATCGGCATGCTTTTCACGTCGTTTGGTAGAAATCCACACGTGCGTTCTGCCAAAAGCACCATTTGCATGCATATCGTGTGGTTTTGCAGAAAACTGCGTCCGCGTCTACCAAAAGATGCATGTGCATGCTAAAAACGCGTTTTGGCACAAATCCATGTGCGGATGTTAAAAAGAGCAGCATCGGCATGCTTTTCACGTCGTTTGGTAGAAATCCACGCGCGCGTTCTGCCAAAAGCACCATTTGCATGCCTATCGTGTGGTTTTGCAGAAAACTGCGTCCGCGTCTACCAAAAGATGCATGCGCATGCTTAAAACTCGTTTTGGCACAAATCCATGTGCGGGTGCTAAAAAGAGCAGCATCGGCATGCTTTTCACGTCGTTTGGTAGAAATCCACACGCGCGTTCTGCCAAAAGCACCATTTGCATGCCTATCGTGTGGTTTTGCAGAAAACTGCGTCCGCGTCTACCAAAAGATGCATGCGCATGTTTAAAACGCGTTTTGGCACAAATCCATGTGCGGATGTTAAAAAGAGCAGAATCGGCATGCTTTTCACGTCGTTTGGTAGAAATCCACACGCGCGTTCTGCCAAAAGCACCATTTGCATGCATATCGTGTGGTTTTGCAGAAAACTGCGTCCGCGTCTACCAAAAGATGCATGTGCATGCTAAAAACGCGTTTTGGCACAAATCCATGTGCGGATGTTAAAAAGAGCAGCATCGGCATGCTTTTCACGTCGTTTGGTAGAAATCCACACGCGCGTTCTGCCAAAAGCACCATTTGCATGCATATCGTGTGGTTTTGCAGAAAACTGCGTCCGCGTCTACCAAAAGATGCATGTGCATGCTAAAAACGCGTTTTGGCACAAATCCATGTGCGGATGTTAAAAAGAGCAGCATCGGCATGCTTTTCACGTCGTTTGGTAGAAATCCACGCGCGCGTTCTGCCAAAAGCACCATTTGCATGCCTATCGTGTGGTTTTGCAGAAAACTGCGTCCGCGTCTACCAAAAGATGCATGCGCATGCTTAAAACGCGTTTTGGCACAAATCCATGTGCGGATGTTAAAAAGAGCAGCATCGGCATGCTTTTCACGTCGTTTGGTAGAAATCCACACGCGCGTTCTGCCAAAAGCACCATTTGCATGCATATCGTGTGGTTTTGCAGAAAACTGCGTCCGCGTCTACCAAAAGATGCATGCGCATGCTTAAAACGCGCTTTGGCACAAATCCATGTGCGGATGTTAAAAAGAGCAGCATCGGCATGCTTTTCACGTCGTTTGGTAGAAATCCACACGCGCGTTCTGCCAAAAGCACCATTTGCATGCCTATCGTGTGGTTTTGCAGAAAACTGCGTCCGCGTCTACCAAAAGATGCATGCGCATGCTTAAAACGCGCTTTGGCACAAATCCATGTGCGGATGTTAAAAAGAGCAGCATCGGCATGCTTTTCACGTCGTTTGGTAGAAATCCACGCGCGCGTTCTGCCAAAAGCACCATTTGCATGCATATCGTGTGGTTTTGCAGAAAACTGCGTCCGCGTCTACCAAAAGATGCATGCGCATGCTTAAAACGCGTTTTGGCACAAATCCATGTGCGGATGTTAAAAAGAGCAGCATCGGCATGCTTTTCACGTCGTTTGGTAGAATCCACACGCGCGTTCTGTCAAAAGCACCATTTGCATGCATATCGTGTGGTTTTGCAGAAAACTGCGTCCGCGTCTACCAAAAGATGCATGTGCATGCTAAAAACGCGTTTTGGCACAAATCCATGTGCGGATGTTAAAAAGAGCAGCATCGGCATGCTTTTCACGTCGTTTGGTAGAAATCCACGCGCGCGTTCTGCCAAAAGCACCATTTGCATGCCTATCGTGTGGTTTTGCAGAAAACTGCGTCCGCGTCTACCAAAAGATGCATGCGCATGCTTAAAACGCGTTTTGGCACAAATCCATGTGCGGGTGCTAAAAAGAGCAGCATCGGCATGCTTTTCACGTCGTTTGGTAGAAATCCACACGCGCGTTCTGCCAAAAGCACCATTTGCATGCCTATCGTGTGGTTTTGCAGAAAACTGCGTCCGCGTCTACCAAAAGATGCATGCGCATGCTTAAAACGCGTTTTGGCACAAATCCATGTGCGGATGTTAAAAAGAGCAGCATCGGCATGCTTTTCACGTCGTTTGGTAGAAATCCACACGCGCGTTCTGCCAAAAGCACCATTTGCATGCATATCGTGTGGTTTTGCAGAAAACTGCGTCCGCGTCTACCAAAAGATGCATGTGCATGCTAAAAACGCGTTTTGGTACAAATCCATGTGCGGATGTTAAAAAGAGCAGCATCGGCATGCTTTTCACGTCGTTTGGTAGAAATCCACGCGCGCGTTCTGCCAAAAGCACCATTTGCATGCCTATCGTGTGGTTTTGCAGAAAACTGCGTCCGCGTCTACCAAAAGATGCATGTGCATGCTAAAAACGCGTTTTGGCACAAATCCATGTGCGGATGTTAAAAAGAGCAGCATCGCATGCTTTTCACGTCGTTTGGTAGAAATCCACACGCGCGTTCTGCCAAAAGCACCATTTGCATGCATATCGTGTGGTTTTGCAGAAAACTGCGTCCGCGTCTACCAAAAGATGCATGCGCATGCTAAAAACGCGTTTTGGCACAAATCCATGTGCGGATGTTAAAAAGAGCAGCATCGGCATGCTTTTCACGTCGTTTGGTAGAAATCCACACGCGCGTTCTGCCAAAAGCACCATTTGCATGCATATCGTGTGGTTTTGCAGAAAACTGCGTCCGCGTCTACCAAAAGATGCATGTGCATGCTAAAAACGCGTTTTGGCACAAATCCATGTGCGGATGTTAAAAAGAGCAGCATCGGCATGCTTTTCACGTCGTTTGGTAGAAATCCACGCGCGCGTTCTGCCAAAAGCACCATTTGCATGCCTATCGTGTGGTTTTGCAGAAAACTGCGTCCGCGTCTACCAAAAGATGCATGCGCATGCTTAAAACGCGCTTTGGCACAAATCCATGTGCGGATGTTAAAAAGAGCAGCATCGGCTTGCTTTTCACGTCCTTTGGTAGAAATCCACACGCGCGTTCTGCCAAAAGCACCATTTGCATGCCTATCGTGTGGTTTTGCAGAAAACTGCGTCCGCGTCTACCAAAAGATGCATGCGCATGCTTAAAACGCGCTTTGGCACAAATCCATGTGCGGATGTTAAAAAGAGCAGCATCGGCATGCTTTTCACGTCGTTTGGTAGAAATCCACGCGCGCGTTCTGCCAAAAGCACCATTTGCATGCATATCGTGTGGTTTTGCAGAAAACTGCGTCCGCGTCTACCAAAAGATGCATGTGCATGCTAAAAACGCGTTTTGGCACAAATCCATGTGCGGATGTTAAAAAGAGCAGCATCGGCATGCTTTTCACGTCGTTTGGTAGAAATCCACACGCGCGTTCTGCCAAAAGCACCATTTGCATGCATATCGTGTGGTTTTGCAGAAAACTGCGTCCGCGTCTACCAAAAGATGCATGTGCATGCTAAAAACGCGTTTTGGCACAAATCCATGTGCGGATGTTAAAAAGAGCAGCATCGGCATGCTTTTCACGTCGTTTGGTAGAAATCCACGCGCGCGTTCTGCCAAAAGCACCATTTGCATGCCTATCGTGTGGTTTTGCAGAAAACTGCGTCCGCGTCTACCAAAAGATGCATGCGCATGCTTAAAACGCGTTTTGGCACAAATCCATGTGCGGATGTTAAAAAGAGCAGCATCGGCATGCTTTTCACGTCGTTTGGTAGAAATCCACACGCGCGTTCTGCCAAAAGCACCATTTGCATGCATATCGTGTGGTTTTGCAGAAAACTGCGTCCGCGTCTACCAAAAGATGCATGCGCATGCTTAAAACGCGCTTTGGCACAAATCCATGTGCGGATGTTAAAAAGAGCAGCATCGGCATGCTTTTCACGTCGTTTGGTAGAAATCCACACGCGCGTTCTGCCAAAAGCACCATTTGCATGCCTATCGTGTGGTTTTGCAGAAAACTGCGTCCGCGTCTACCAAAAGATGCATGCGCATGCTTAAAACGCGCTTTGGCACAAATCCATGTGCGGATGTTAAAAAGAGCAGCATCGGCATGCTTTTCACGTCGTTTGGTAGAAATCCACGCGCGCGTTCTGCCAAAAGCACCATTTGCATGCATATCGTGTGGTTTTGCAGAAAACTGCGTCCGCGTCTACCAAAAGATGCATGCGCATGCTTAAAACGCGTTTTGGCACAAATCCATGTGCGGATGTTAAAAAGAGCAGCATCGGCATGCTTTTCACGTCGTTTGGTAGAAATCCACACGCGCGTTCTGTCAAAAGCACCATTTGCATGCATATCGTGTGGTTTTGCAGAAAACTGCGTCCGCGTCTACCAAAAGATGCATGTGCATGCTAAAAACGCGTTTTGGCACAAATCCATGTGCGGATGTTAAAAAGAGCAGCATCGGCATGCTTTTCACGTCGTTTGGTAGAAATCCACGCGCGCGTTCTGCCAAAAGCACCATTTGCATGCCTATCGTGTGGTTTTGCAGAAAACTGCGTCCGCGTCTACCAAAAGATGCATGCGCATGCTTAAAACGCGTTTTGGCAGAAATCCATGTGCGGGTGCTAAAAAGAGCAGCATCGGCATGCTTTTCACGTCGTTTGGTAGAAATCCACACGCGCGTTCTGCCAAAAGCACCATTTGCATGCCTATCGTGTGGTTTTGCAGAAAACTGCGTCCGCGTCTACCAAAAGATGCATGCGCATGCTTAAAACGCGTTTTGGCACAAATCCATGTGCGGATGTTAAAAAGAGCAGCATCGGCATGCTTTTCACGTCGTTTGGTAGAAATCCACACGCGCGTTCTGCCAAAAGCACCATTTGCATGCATATCGTGTGGTTTTGTAGAAAACTGCGTCCGCGTCTACCAAAAGATGCATGTGCATGCTAAAAACGCGTTTTGGCACAAATCCATGTGCGGATGTTAAAAAGAGCAGCATCGGCATGCTTTTCACGTCGTTTGGTAGAAATCCACGCGCGCGTTCTGCCAAAAGCACCATTTGCATGCCTATCGTGTGGTTTTGCAGAAAACTGCGTCCGCGTCTACCAAAAGATGCATGCGCATGCTTAAAACGCGTTTTGGCACAAATCCATGTGCGGATGTTAAAAAGAGCAGCATCGGCATGCTTTTCACGTCGTTTGGTAGAAATCCACGCGCGCGTTCTGCCAAAAGCACCATTTGCATGCATATCGTGTGGTTTTGCAGAAAACTGCGTCCGCGTCTACCAAAAGATGCATGCGCATGCTAAAAACGCGTTTTGGCACAAATCCATGTGCGGATGTTAAAAAGAGCAGCATCGGCATGCTTTTCACGTCGTTTGGTAGAAATCCACACGTGCGTTCTGCCAAAAGCACCATTTGCATGCCTATCGTGTGGTTTTGCAGAAAACTGCGTCCGCGTCTACCAAAAGATGCATGCGCATGCTTAAAACGCGCTTTGGCACAAATCCATGTGCGGATGTTAAAAAGAGCAGCATCGGCATGCTTTTCACGTCGTTTGGTAGAAATCCACGCGCGCGTTCTGCCAAAAGCACCATTTGCATGCATATCGTGTGGTTTTGCAGAAAACTGCGTCCGCGTCTACCAAAAGATGCATGCGCATGCTTAAAACGCGTTTTGGCACAAATCCATGTGCGGGTGCTAAAAAGAGCAGCATCGGCATGCTTTTCACGTCGTTTGGTAGAAATCCACACGCGCGTTCTGCCAAAAGCACCATTTGCATGCCTATCGTGTGGTTTTGCAGAAAACTGCGTCCGCGTCTACCAAAAGATGCATGCGCATGCTTAAAACGCGTTTTGGCACAAATCCATGTGCGGATGTTAAAAAGAGCAGCATCGGCATGCTTTTCACGTCGTTTGGTAGAAATCCACACGCGCGTTCTGCCAAAAGCACCATTTGCATGCATATCGTGTGGTTTTGCAGAAAACTGCGTCCGCGTCTACCAAAAGATGCATGTGCATGCTAAAAACGCGTTTTGGCACAAATCCATGTGCGGGTGCTAAAAAGAGCAGCATCGGCATGCTTTTCACGTCGTTTGGTAGAAATCCACAAGCGCGTTCTGCCAAAAGCACCATTTGCATGCCTATCGTGTGGTTTTGCAGAAAACTGCGTCCGCGTCTACCAAAAGATGCATGTGCATGCTAAAAACGCGTTTTGGCACAAATCCATGTGCGGATGTTAAAAAGAGCAGCATCGGCATGCTTTTCACGTCGTTTGGTAGAAATCCACACGCGCGTTCTGCCAAAAGCACCATTTGCATGCATATCGTGTGGTTTTGCAGAAAACTGCGTCCGCGTCTACCAAAAGATGCATGTGCATGCTAAAAACGCGTTTTGGCACAAATCCATGTGCGGATGGTAAAAAGAGCAGCATCGGCATGCTTTTCACGTCGTTTGGTAGAAATCCACACCCGCGTTCTGCCAAAAGCACCATTTGCATGCATATCGTGTGGTTTTGCAGAAAACTGCGTCCGCGTCTACCAAAAGATGCATGTGCATGCTAAAAACGCGTTTTGGCACAAATCCATGTGCGGATGTTAAAAAGAGCAGCATCGGCATGCTTTTCACGTCGTTTGGTAGAAATCCACGCGCGCGTTCTGCCAAAAGCACCATTTGCATGCCTATCGTGTGGTTTTGCAGAAAACTGCGTCCGCGTCTACCAAAAGATGCATGCGCATGCTTAAAACGCGTTTTGGCACAAATCCATGTGCGGGTGCTAAAAAGAGCAGCATCGGCATGCTTTTCACGTCGTTTGGTAGAAATCCACACGCGCGTTCTGCCAAAAGCACCATTTGCATGCCTATCGTGTGGTTTTGCAGAAAACTGCGTCCGCGTCTACCAAAAGATGCATGCGCATGCTTAAAACGCGTTTTGGCACAAATCCATGTGCGGATGTTAAAAAGAGCAGCATCGGCATGCTTTTTACGTCGTTTGGTAGAAATCCACACGCGCGTTCTGCCAAAAGCACCATTTGCATGCATATCGTGTGGTTTTGCAGAAAACTGCGTCCGCGTCTACCAAAAGATGCATGCGCATGCTTAAAACGCGCTTTGGCACAAATCCATGTGCGGATGTTAAAAAGAGCAGCATCGGCATGCTTTTCACGTCGTTTGGTAGAAATCCACACGCGCGTTCTGCCAAAAGCACCATTTGCATGCCTATCGTGTGGTTTTGCAGAAAACTGCGTCCGCGTCTACCAAAAGATGCATGCGCATGCTTAAAACGCGCTTTGGCACAAATCCATGTGCGGATGTTAAAAAGAGCAGCTTCGGCATGCTTTTCACGTCGTTTGGTAGAAATCCACGCGCGCGTTCTGCCAAAAGCACCATTTGCATGCATATCGTGTGGTTTTGCAGAAAACTGCGTCCGCGTCTAGCAAAAGATGCATGTGCATGCTAAAAACGCGTTTTGGCACAAATCCATGTGCGGATGTTAAAAAGAGCAGCATCGGCATGCTTTTCACGTCGTTTGGTAGAAATCCACGCGCGCGTTCTGCCAAAAGCACCTTTTGCATGCATATCGTGTGGTTTTGCAGAAAACTGCGTCCGCGTCTACCAAAAGATGCATGCGCATGCTTAAAACGCGTTTTGGCACAAATCCATGTGCGGGTGCTAAAAAGAGCAGCATCGGCATGCTTTTCACGTCGTTTGGTAGAAATCCACACGCGCGTTCTGCCAAAAGCACCATTTGCATGCCTATCGTGTGGTTTTGCAGAAAACTGCGTCCGCGTCTACCAAAAGATGCATGCGCATGCTTAAAACGCGCTTTGGCACAAATCCATGTGCGGATGTTAAAAAGAGCAGCATCGGCATGCTTTTCACGTCGTTTGGTAAAAATCCACACGCGCGTTCTGCCAAAAGCACCATTTGCATGCATATCGTGTGGTTTTGCAGAAAACTGCGTCCGCGTCTACCAAAAGATGCATGTGCATGCTAAAAACGCGTTTTGGCACAAATCCATGTGCGGGTGCTAAAAAGAGCAGCATCGGCATGCTTTTCACGTCGTTTGGTAGAAATCCACACGCGCGTTCTGCCAAAAGCACCATTTGCATGCCTATCGTGTGGTTTTGCAGAAAACTGCGTCCGCGTCTACCAAAAGATGCATGTGCATGCTAAAAACGCGTTTTGGCACAAATCCATGTGCGGATGTTAAAAAGAGCAGCATCGGCATGCTTTTCACGTCGTTTGGTAGAAATCCACACGCGCGTTCTGCCAAAAGCACCATTTGCATGCATATCGTGTGGTTTTGCAGAAAACTGCGTCCGCGTCTACCAAAAGATGCATGTGCATGCTAAAAAACGCGTTTTGGCACAAATCCATGTGCGGATGTTAAAAAGAGCAGCATCGGCATGCTTTTCACGTCGTTTGGTAGAAATCCACACGCGCGTTCTGCCAAAAGCACCATTTGCATGCATATCGTGTGGTTTTGCAGAAAACTGCGTCCGCGTCTACCAAAAGTGCATGCGCATGCTTAAAACGCGCTTTGGCACAAATCCATGTGCGGATGTTAAAAAGAGCAGCATCGGCATGCTTTTCACGTCGTTTGGTACAAATCCACGCGCGCGTTCTGCCAAAAGCACCATTTGCATGCATATCGTGTGGTTTTGCAGAAAACTGCGTCCGCGTCTACCAAAAGATGCATGCGCATGCTTAAAACGCGTTTTGGCACAAATCCATGTGCGGGTGCTAAAAAGAGCAGCATCGGCATGCTTTTCACGTCGTTTGGTAGAAATCCACACGCGCGTTCTGCCAAAAGCACCATTTGCATGCCTATCGTGTGGTTTTGCAGAAAACTGCGTCCGCGTCTACCAAAAGATGCATGCGCATGCTTAAAACGCGCTTTGGCACAAATCCATGTGCGGATGTTAAAAAGAGCAGCATCGGCATGCTTTTCACGTCGTTTGGTAGAAATCCACACGCGCGTTCTGCCAAAAGCACCATTTGCATGCATATCGTGTGGTTTTGCAGAAAACTGCGTCCGCGTCTACCAAAAGATGCATGTGCATGCTAAAAACGCGTTTTGGCACAAATCCATGTGCGGATGTTAAAAAGAGCAGCATCGGCATGCTTTTCACGTCGTTTGGTAGAAATCCACGCGCGCGTTCTGCCAAAAGCACCATTTGCATGCATATCGTGTGGTTTTGCAGAAAACTGCGTCCGCGTCTACCAAAAGATGCATGCGCATGCTTAAAACGCGTTTTGGCACAAATCCATGTGCGGGTGCTAAAAAGAGCAGCATCGGCATGCTTTTCACGTCGTTTGGTAGAAATCCACACGCGCGCTCTGCCAAAAGCACCATTTGCATGCCTATCGTGTGGTTTTGCAGAAAACTGCGTCCACGTCTACCAAAAGATGCATGCGCATGCTTAAAACGCGCTTTGGCACAAATCCATGTGCGGATGTTAAAAAGAGCAGCATCGGCATGCTTTTCACGTCGTTTGGTAGAAATCCACGCGCGCGTTCTGCCAAAAGCACCATTTGCATGCATATCGTGTGGTTTTGCAGAAAACTGCTTCCGCGTCTACCAAAAGATGCATGCGCATGCTTAAAACGCGTTTTGGCACAAATCCATGTGCGCGTGCTAAAAAGAGCAACATCGGCATGCTTTTCACGTCGTTTGGTAGAAATCCACACGCGCGTTCTGCCAAAAGCACCATTTGCATGCATATCGTGTGGTTTTGCAGAAAACTGCGTCCGCGTCTACCAAAAGATGCATGCGCATGCTTAAAACGCGCTTTGGCACAAATCCATATGCGGATGTTAAAAAGAGCAGCGTCGGCATGCTTTTCACGTCGTTTGGTAGAAATCCACGCGCGCGTTCTGCCAAAAGCACCATTTGCATGCATATCGTGTGGTTTTGCAGAAAACTGCGTCCGCGTCTACCAAAAGATGCATGCGCATGCTTAAAACGCGTTTTGGCACAAATCCATGTGCGGGTGCTAAAAAGAGCAGCATCGGCATGCTTTTCACGTCGTTTGGTAGAAATCCACACGCGCGTTCTGCCAAAATCACCATTTGCATGCATATCGTGTGGTTTTGCAGAAAACTGCGTCCGCGTCTACCAAAAGATGCATGTGCATGCTAAAAACGCGTTTTGGCACAAATTCATGTGCGGGTGCTAAAAAGAGCAGCATCGGCATGCTTTTCACGTCGTTTCGTAGAAATCCACACGCGCGTTCTGCCAAAAGCACCATTTGCATGCCTATCGTGTGGTTTTGCAGAAAACTGCGTCCGCGTCTACCAAAAGATGCATGCGCATGCTTAAAACGCGCTTTGGCACAAATCCATGTGCGGATGTTAAAAAGAGCAGCATCGGCATGCTTTTCACGTCGTTTGGTAGAAATCCACGCGCGCGTTCTGCCAAAAGCACCATTTGCATGCATATCGTGTGGTTTTGCAGAAAACTGCGTCCGCGTCTACCAAAAGATGCATGCGCATGCTTAAAACGCGTTTTGGCACAAATCCATGTGCGGGTGCTAAAAAGAGCAGCATCGGCATGCTTTTCACGTCGTTTGGTAGAAATCCACACGCGCGTTCTGCCAAAAGCACCATTTGCATGCCTATCGTGTGGTTTTGCAGAAAACTGCGTCCGCGTCTACCAAAAGATGCATGCGCATGCTTAAAACGCGCTTTGGCACAAATCCATGTGCGGATGTTAAAAAGAGCAGCATCGGCATGCTTTTCACGTCGTTTGGTAGAAATCCACACGCGCGTTCTGCCAAAAGCACCATTTGCATGCATATCGTGTGGTTTTGCAGAAAACTGCGTCCGCGTCTACCAAAAGATGCATGTGCATGCTAAAAACGCGTTTTGGCACAAATCCATGTGCGGGTGCTAAAAAGAGCAGCATCGGCATGCTTTTCACGTCGTTTGGTAGAAATCCACACGCGCGTTCTGCCAAAAGCACCATTTGCATGCATATCGTGTGGTTTTGCAGAAAACTGCGTCCGCGTCTACCAAAAGATGCATGTGCATGCTAAAAACGCGTTTTGGCACAAATCCATGTGCGGGTGCTAAAAAGAGCAGCATCGGCATGCTTTTCACGTCGTTTGGTAGAAATCCACGCGCGCGTTCTGCCAAAAGCACCATTTGCATGCATATCGTGTGGTTTTGCAGAAAACTGCGTCCGCGTCTACCAAAAGATGCATGCGCATGCTTAAAACGCGTTTTGGCACAAATCCATGTGCGGGTGCTAAAAAGAGCAGCATCGGCATGCTTTTCACGTCGTTTGGTACAAATCCACACGCGCGTTCTGCCAAAAGCACCATTTGCATGCCTATCGTGTGGTTTTGCAGAAAACTGCGTCCGCGTCTACCAAAAGATGCATGCGCATGCTTAAAACGCGCTTTGGCACAAATCCATGTGCGGATGTTAAAAAGAGCAGCATCGGCATGCTTTTCACGTCGTTTAGTAGAAATCCACACGCGCGTTCTGCCAAAAGCACCATTTGCATGCATATCGTGTGGTTTTGCTGAAAACTGCGTCCGCGTCTACGAAAAGATGCATGTGCATGCTAAAAACGCGTTTTGGCACAAATTCAAGTGCGGATGTTAAAAAGAGCAGCATCGGCATGCTTTTCACGTCGTTTGGTAGAAATCCACGCGCGCGTTCTGCCAAAAGCACCATTTGCATGCATATCGTGTGGTTTTGCAGAAAACTGCGTCCGCGTCTACCAAAAGATGCATGCGCATGCTTAAAACGCGTTTTGGCACAAATCCATGTGCGGGTGCTAAAAAGAGCAGCATCGGCATGCTTTTCACGTCGTTTGGTAGAAATCCACACGCGCGTTCTGCCAAAAGCACCATTTGCATGCATATCGTGTGGTTTTGCAGAAAACTGCGTCCGCGTCTACCAAAAGATGCATGTGCATGCTAAAAACGCGTTTTGGCACAAATCCATGTGCGGGTGCTAAAAAGAGCAGCATCGGCATGCTTTTCACGTCGTTTGGTAGAAATCCACACGCGCGTTCTGCCAAAAGCACCATTTGCATGCCTATCGTGTGGTTTTGCAGAAAACTGCGTCCGCGTCTACCAAAAGATGCATGCGCATGCTTAAAACGCGCTTTGGCACAAATCCATGTGCGGATGTTAAAAAGAGCAGCATCGGCATGCTTTTCACGTCGTTTGGTAGAAATCCACGCGCGCGTTCTGCCAAAAGCACCATTTGCATGCATATCGTGTGGTTTTGCAGAAAACTGCGTCCGCGTCTACCAAAAGATGCATGCGCATGCTTAAAACGCGTTTTGGCACAAATCCATGTGCGGGTGCTAAAAAGAGCAGCATCGGCATGCTTTTCACGTCGTTTGGTAGAAATCCACACGCGCGTTCTGCCAAAAGCACCATTTGCATGCCTATCGTGTGGTTTTGCAGATAACTGCGTCCGCGTCTACCAAAAGATGCATGCGCATGCTTAAAACGCGCTTTGGCACAAATCCATGTGCGGATGTTAAAAAGAGCAGCATCGGCATGCTTTTCACGTCGTTTGGTAAAAATCCACACGCGCGTTCTGCCAAAAGCACCATTTGCATGCATATCGTGTGGTTTTGCAGAAAACTGCGTCCGCGTCTACCAAAAGATGCATGTGCATGCTAAAAACGCGTTTTGGCACAAATCCATGTGCGGGTGCTAAAAAGAGCAGCATCGGCATGCTTTTCACGTCGTTTGGTAGAAATCCACACGCGCGTTCTGCCAAAAGCACCATTTGCATGCCTATCGTGTGGTTTTGCAGAAAACTGCGTCCGCGTCTACCAAAAGATGCATGCGCATGCTTAAAACGCGCTTTGGCACAAATCCATGTGCGGATGTTAAAAAGAGCAGCATCGGCATGCTTTTCACGTCGTTTGGTAGAAATCCACGCGCGCGTTCTGCCAAAAGCACCATTTGCATGCATATCGTGTGGTTTTGCAGAAAACTGCGTCCGCGTCTACCAAAAGATGCATGCGCATGCTTAAAACGCGCTTTGGCACAAATCCATGTGCGGATGTTAAAAAGAGCAGCATCGGCATGCTTTTCACGTCGTTTGGTAGAAATCCACACGCGCGTTCTGCCAAAAGCACCATTTGCATGCATATCGTGTGGTTTTGCTGAAAACTGCGTCCGCGTCTACCAAAAGATGCATGTGCATGCTAAAAACGCGTTTTGGCACAAATTCATGTGCGGATGTTAAAAAGAGCAGCATCGGCATGCTTTTCACGTCGTTTGGTAGAAATCCACGCGCGCGTTCTGCCAAAAGCACCATTTGCATGCATATCGTGTGGTTTTGCAGAAAACTGCGTCCGCGTCTACGAAAAGATGCATGCGCATGCTTAAAACGCGTTTTGGCACAAATCCATGTGCGGGTGCTAAAAAGAGCAGCATCGGCATGCTTTTCACGTCGTTTGGTAGAAATCCACACGCGCGTTCTGCCAAAAGCACCATTTGCATGCATGTCGTGTGGTTTTGCAGAAAACTGCGTCCGCGTCTACCAAAAGATGCATGTGCATGCTAAAAACGCGTTTTGGCACAAATCCATGTGCGGGTGCTAAAAAGAGCAGCATCGGCATGCTTTTCACGTCGTTTGGTAGAAATCCACACGCGCGTTCTGCCAAAAGCACCATTTGCATGCCTATCGTGTGGTTTTGCAGAAAACTGCGTCCGCGTCTACCAAAAGATGCATGCGCATGCTTAAAACGCGCTTTGGCACAAATACATGTGCGGATGTTAAAAAGAGCAGCATCGGCATGCTTTTCACGTCGTTTGGTAGAAATCCACGCGCGCGTTCTGCCAAAAGCACCATTTGCATGCATATCGTGTGGTTTTGCAGAAAACTGCGTCCGCGTCTACCAAAAGATGCATGCGCATGCTTAAAACGCCTTTTGGCACAAATCCATGTGCGGGTGCTAAAAAGAGCAGCATCGGCATGCTTTTCACGTCGTTTGGTAGAAATCCACACGCGCGTTCTGCCAAAAGCACCATTTGCATGCATATCGTGTGGTTTTGCAGAAAACTGCGTCCGCGTCTACCAAAAGATGCATGTGCATGCTAAAAACGCGTTTTGGCACAAATTCATGTGCGGGTGCTAAAAAGAGCAGCATCGGCATGCTTTTCACGTCGTTTCGTAGAAATCCACACGCGCGTTCTGCCAAAAGCACCATTTGCATGCCTATCGTGTGGTTTTGCAGAAAACTGCGTCCGCGTCTACCAAAAGATGCATGCGCATGCTTAAAACGCGCTTTGGCACAAATCCATGTGCGGATGTTAAAAAGAGCAGCATCGGCATGCTTTTCACGTCGTTTGGTAGAAATCCACGCGCGCGTTCTGCCAAAAGCACCATTTGCATGCATATCGTGTGGTTTTGCAGAAAACTGCGTCCGCGTCTACCAAAAGATGCATCCGCATGCTTAAAACGCGTTTTGGCACAAATCCATGTGCGGGTGCTAAAAAGAGCAGCATCGGCATGCTTTTCACGTCGTTTGGTAGAAATCCACACGCGCGTTCTGCCAAAAGCACCATTTGCATGCCTATCGTGTGGTTTTGCAGAAAACTGCGTCCGCGTCTACCAAAAGATGCATGCGCATGCTTAAAACGCGCTTTGGCACAAATCCATGTGCGGATGTTAAAAAGAGCAGCATCGGCATGCTTTTCACGTCGTTTGGTAGAAATCCACACGCGCGTTCTGCCAAAAGCACCATTTGCATGCATATCGTGTGGTTTTGCAGAAAACTGCGTCCGCGTCTACCAAAAGATGCATGTGCATGCTAAAAACGCGTTTTGGCACAAATCCATGTGCGGGTGCTAAAAAGAGCAGCATCGGCATGCTTTTCACGTCGTTTGGTAGAAATCCACACGCGCGTTCTGTCAAAAGCACCATTTGCATGCATATCGTGTGGTTTTGCAGAAAACTGCGTCCGCGTCTACCAAAAGATGCATGTGCATGCTAAAAACGCGTTTTGGCACAAATCCATGTGCGGGTGCTAAAAAGAGCAGCATCGGCATGCTTTTCACGTCGTTTGGTAGAAATCCACACGCGCGTTCTGCCAAAAGCACCATTTGCATGCCTATCGTGTGGTTTTGCAGAAAACTGCGTCCGCGTCTACCAAAAGATGCATGCGCATGCTTAAAACGCGCTTTGGCACAAATCCATGTGCGGATGTTAAAAAGAGCAGCATCGGCATGCTTTTCACGTCGTTTGGTAGAAATCCACGCGCGCGTTCTGCCAAAAGCACCATTTGCATGCATATCGTGTGGTTTTGCAGAAAACTGCGTCCGCGTCTACCAAAAGATGCATGCGCATGCTTAAAACGCGTTTTGGCACAAATCCATGTGCGGGTGCTAAAAAGAGCAGCATCGGCATGCTTTTCACGTCGTTTGGTAGAAATCCACACGCGCGTTCTGCCAAAAGCACCATTTGCATGCCTATCGTGTGGTTTTGCAGATAACTGCGTCCGCGTCTACCAAAAGATGCATGCGCATGCTTAAAACGCGCTTTGGCACAAATCCATGTGCGGATGTTAAAAAGAGCAGCATCGGCATGCTTTTCACGTCGTTTGGTAGAAATCCACACGCGCGTTCTGCCAAAAGCACCATTTGCATGCATATCGTGTGGTTTTGAAGAAAACTGCGTCCGCGTCTACCAAAAGATGCATGTGCATGCTAAAAACGCGTTTTGGCACAAATCCATGTGCGGGTGCTAAAAAGAGCAGCATCGGCATGCTTTTCACGTCGTTTGGTAGAAATCCACACGCGCGTTCTGCAAAAGCACCATTTGCATGCCTATCGTGTGGTTTTGCAGAAAACTGCGTCCGCGTCTACCAAAAGATGCATGCGCATGCTTAAAACGCGCTTTGGCACAAATCCATGTGCGGATGTTAAAAAGAGCAGCATCGGCATGCTTTTCACGTCGTTTGGTAGAAATCCACGCGCGCGTTCTGCCAAAAGCACCATTTGCATGCATATCGTGTGGTTTTGCAGAAAACTGCGTCCGCGTCTACCAAAAGATGCATGCGCATGCTTAAAACGCGTTTTGGCACAAATCCATGTGCGGGTGCTAAAAAGAGCAGCATCGGCATGCTTTTCACGTCGTTTGGTAGAAATCCACACGCGCGTTCTGCCAAAAGCACCATTTGCATGCCTATCGTGTGGTTTTGCAGAAAACTGCGTCCGCGTCTACCAAAAGATGCATGCGCATGCTTAAAACGCCTTTTGGCACAAATCCATGTGCGGGTGCTAAAAAGAGCAGCATCGGCATGCTTTTCACGTCGTTTGGTAGAAATCCACACGCGCGTTCTGCCAAAAGCACCATTTGCATGCCTATCGTGTGGTTTTGCAGAAAACTGCGTCCGCGTCTACCAAAAGATGCATGCGCATGCTTAAAACGCGCTTTGGCACAAATCCATGTGCGGATGTTAAAAGAGCAGCATCGGCATGCTTTTCACGTCGTTTGGTAGAAATCCACGCGCGCGTTCTGCCAAAAGCACCATTTGCATGCATATCGTGTGGTTTTGCAGAAAACTGCTTCCGCGTCTACCAAAAGATGCATGCGCATGCTTAAAACGCGTTTTGGCACAAATCCATGTGCGGGTGCTAAAAAGAGCAACATCGGCATGCTTTTCACGTCGTTTGGTAGAAATCCACACGCGCGTTCTGCCAAAAGCACCATTTGCATGCATATCGTGTGGTTTTGCAGAAAACTGCGTCCGCGTCTACCAAAAGATGCATGCGCATGCTTAAAACGCGCTTTGGCACAAATCCATATGCGGATGTTAAAAAGAGCAGCGTCGGCATGCTTTTCACGTCGTTTGGTAGAAATCCACGCGCGCGTTCTGCCAAAAGCACCATTTGCATGCATATCGTGTGGTTTTGCAGAAAACTGCGTCCGCGTCTACCAAAAGATGCATGCGCATGCTTAAAACGCGTTTTGGCACAAATCCATGTGCGGGTGCTAAAAAGAGCAGCATCGGCATGCTTTTCACGTCGTTTGGTAGAAATCCACACGCGCGTTCTGCCAAAAGCACCATTTGCATGCATATCGTGTGGTTTTGCAGAAAACTGCGTCCGCGTCTACCAAAAGATGCATGTGCATGCTAAAAACGCGTTTTGGCACAAATTCATGTGCGGGTGCTAAAAAGAGCAGCATCGGCATGCTTTTCACGTCGTTTCGTAGAAATCCACACGCGCGTTCTGCCAAAAGCACCATTTGCATGCCTATCGTGTGGTTTTGCAGAAAACTGCGTCCGCGTCTACCAAAAGATGTATGCGCATGCTTAAAACGCGCTTTGGCACAAATCCATGTGCGGATGTTAAAAAGAGCAGCATCGGCATGCTTTTCACGTCGTTTGGTAGAAATCCACGCGCGCGTTCTGCCAAAAGCACCATTTGCATGCATATCGTGTGGTTTTGCAGAAAACTGCGTCCGCGTCTACCAAAAGATGCATGCGCATGCTTAAAACGCGTTTTGGCACAAATCCATGTGCGGGTGCTAAAAAGAGCAGCATCGGCATGCTTTTCACGTCGTTTGGTAGAAATCCACACGCGCGTTCTGCCAAAAGCACCATTTGCATGCCTATCGTGTGGTTTTGCAGAAAACTGCGTCCGCGTCTACCAAAAGATGCATGTGCATGCTAAAAACGCGTTTTGGCACAAATCCATGTGCGGATGTTAAAAAGAGCAGCATCGGCATGCTTTTCACGTCGTTTGGTAGAAATCCACGCGCGCGTTCTGCCAAAAGCACCATTTGCATGCATATCGTGTGGTTTTGCAGAAAACTGCGTCCGCGTCTACCAAAAGATGCATGCACATGCTTAAAACGCGTTTTGGCACAAATCCATGTGCGGGTGCTAAAAAGAGCAGCATCGGCATGCTTTTCACGTCGTTTGGTAGAAATCCACACGCGCGTTCTGCCAAAAGCACCATTTGCATGCCTATCGTTTGGTTTTGCAGAAAACTGCGTCCGCGTCTACCAAAAGATGCATGCGCATGCTTAAAACGCGTTTGGCACAAATCCATGTGCGGGTGCTAAAAAGAGCAGCATCGGCATGCTTTTCACGTCGTTTGGTAGAAATCCACACGCGCGTTCTGCCAAAAGCACCATTTGCATGCCTATCGTGTGGTTTTGCAGAAAACTGCGTCCGCGTCTACCAAAAGATGCATGCGCATGCTTAAAACGCGCTTTGGCACAAATCCATGTGCGGATGTTAAAAAGAGCAGCATCGGCATGCTTTTCACGTCGTTTGGTACAAATCCACGCGCGCGTTCTGCCAAAAGCACCATTTGCATGCATATCGTGTGGTTTTGCAGAAAACTGCGTCCGCGTCTACCAAAAGATGCATGCGCATGCTTAAAACGCGTTTTGGCACAAATCCATGTGCGGGTGCTAAAAAGAGCAGCATCGGCATGCTTTTCACGTCGTTTGGTAGAAATCCACACGCGCGTTCTGCCAAAAGCACCATTTGCATGCCTATCGTGTGGTTTTGCAGAAAACTGCGTCCGCGTCTACCAAAAGATGCATGCGCATGCTTAAAACGCGCTTTGGCACAAATCCATGTGCGGATGTTAAAAAGAGCAGCATCGGCATGCTTTTCACGTCGTTTGGTAGAAATCCACACGCGCGTTCTGCCAAAAGCACCATTTGCATGCATATCGTGTGGTTTTGCAGAAAACTGCGTCCGCGTCTACCAAAAGATGCATGCGCATGCTTAAAACGCGTTTTGGCACAAATCCATGTGCGGGTGCTAAAAAGAGCAGCATCGGCATGCTTTTCACGTCGTTTGGTAGAAATCCACACGCGCGTTCTGCCAAAAGCACCATTTGCATGCCTATCGTGTGGTTTTGCAGAAAACTGCGTCCGCGTCTACCAAAAGATGCATGCGCATGCTTAAAACGCGCTTTGGCACAAATCCATGTGCGGATGTTAAAAAGAGCAGCATCGGCATGCTTTTCACGTCGTTTGGTAGAAATCCACGCGCGCGTTCTGCCAAAAGCACCATTTGCATGCATATCGTGTGGTTTTGCAGAAAACTGCTTCCGCGTCTACCAAAAGATGCATGCGCATGCTTAAAACGCGTTTGGCACAAATCCATGTGCGGGTGCTAAAAAGAGCAGCATCGGCATGCTTTTCACGTCGTTTGGTAGAAATCCACACGCGCGTTCTGCCAAAAGCACCATTTGCATGCCTATCGTGTGGTTTTGCAGAAAACTGCGTCCGCGTCTACCAAAAGATGCATGCGCATGCTTAAAACGCGCTTTGGCACAAATCCATGTGCGGATGTTAAAAAAGAGCAGCATCGGCATGCTTTTCACGTCGTTTGGTAGAAATCCACACGCGCGTTCTGCCAAAAGCACCATTTGCATGCATATCGTGTGGTTTTGCAGAAAACTGCGTCCGCGTCTACCAAAAGATGCATGTGCATGCTAAAAACGCGTTTTGGCACAAATCCATGTGCGGATGTTAAAAAGAGCAGCATCGGCATGCTTTTCACGTCGTTTGGTAGAAATCCACGCGCGCGTTCTGCCAAAAGCACCATTTGCATGCATATCGTGTGGTTTTGCAGAAAACTGCGTCCGCGTCTACCAAAAGATGCATGTGCATGCTAAAAACGCGTTTTGGCACAAATTCATGTGCGGGTGCTAAAAAGAGCAGCATCGGCATGCTTTTCACGTCGTTTCGTAGAAATCCACACGCGCGTTCTGCCAAAAGCACCATTTGCATGCCTATCGTGTGGTTTTGCAGAAAACTGCGTCCGCGTCTACCAAAAGATGTATGCGCATGCTTAAAACGCGCTTTGGCACAAATCCATGTGCGGATGTTAAAAAGAGCAGCATCGGCATGCTTTTCACGTCGTTTGGTAGAAATCCACGCGCGCGTTCTGCCAAAAGCACCATTTGCATGCATATCGTGTGGTTTTGCAGAAAACTGCGTCCGCGTCTACCAAAAGATGCATGCGCATGCTTAAAACGCGTTTTGGCACAAATCCATGTGCGGGTGCTAAAAAGAGCAGCATCGGCATGCTTTTCACGTCGTTTGGTAGAAATCCACACGCGCGTTCTGCCAAAAGCACCATTTGCATGCCTATCGTGTGGTTTTGCAGAAAACTGCGTCCGCGTCTACCAAAAGATGCATGTGCATGCTAAAAACGCGTTTTGGCACAAATCCATGTGCGGATGTTAAAAAGAGCAGCATCGGCATGCTTTTCACGTCGTTTGGTAGAAATCCACGCGCGCGTTCTGCCAAAAGCACCATTTGCATGCATATCGTGTGGTTTTGCAGAAAACTGCGTCCGCGTCTACCAAAAGATGCATGCACATGCTTAAAACGCGTTTTGGCACAAATCCATGTGCGGGTGCTAAAAAGAGCAGCATCGGCATGCTTTTCACGTCGTTTGGTAGAAATCCACACGCGCGTTCTGCCAAAAGCACCATTTGCATGCCTATCGTTTGGTTTTGCAGAAAACTGCGTCCGCGTCTACCAAAAGATGCATGCGCATGCTTAAAACGCGTTTTGGCACAAATCCATGTGCGGGTGCTAAAAAGAGCAGCATCGGCATGCTTTTCACGTCGTTTGGTAGAAATCCACACGCGCGTTCTGCCAAAAGCACCATTTGCATGCCTATCGTGTGGTTTTGCAGAAAACTGCGTCCGCGTCTACCAAAAGATGCATGCGCATGCTTAAAACGCGCTTTGGCACAAATCCATGTGCGGATGTTAAAAAGAGCAGCATCGGCATGCTTTTCACGTCGTTTGGTACAAATCCACGCGCGCGTTCTGCCAAAAGCACCATTTGCATGCATATCGTGTGGTTTTGCAGAAAACTGCGTCCGCGTCTACCAAAAGATGCATGCGCATGCTTAAAACGCGTTTTGGCACAAATCCATGTGCGGGTGCTAAAAAGAGCAGCATCGGCATGCTTTTCACGTCGTTTGGTAGAAATCCACACGCGCGTTCTGCCAAAAGCACCATTTGCATGCCTATCGTGTGGTTTTGCAGAAAACTGCGTCCGCGTCTACCAAAAGATGCATGCGCATGCTTAAAACGCGCTTTGGCACAAATCCATGTGCGGATGTTAAAAAGAGCAGCATCGGCATGCTTTTCACGTCGTTTGGTAGAAATCCACACGCGCGTTCTGCCAAAAGCACCATTTGCATGCATATCGTGTGGTTTTGCAGAAAACTGCGTCCGCGTCTACCAAAAGATGCATGCGCATGCTTAAAACGCGTTTTGGCACAAATCCATGTGCGGGTGCTAAAAAGAGCAGCATCGGCATGCTTTTCACGTCGTTTGGTAGAAATCCACACGCGCGTTCTGCCAAAAGCACCATTTGCATGCCTATCGTGTGGTTTTGCAGAAAACTGCGTCCGCGTCTACCAAAAGATGCATGCGCATGCTTAAAAACGCGCTTTGGCACAAATCCATGTGCGGATGTTAAAAGAGCAGCATCGGCATGCTTTTCACGTCGTTTGGTAGAAATCCACGCGCGCGTTCTGCCAAAAGCACCATTTGCATGCATATCGTGTGGTTTTGCAGAAAACTGCTTCCGCGTCTACCAAAAGATGCATGCGCATGCTTAAAACGCGTTTTGGCACAAATCCATGTGCGGGTGCTAAAAAGAGCAGCATCGGCATGCTTTTCACGTCGTTTGGTAGAAATCCACACGCGCGTTCTGCCAAAAGCACCATTTGCATGCCTATCGTGTGGTTTTGCAGAAAACTGCGTCCGCGTCTACCAAAAGATGCATGCGCATGCTTAAAACGCGCTTTGGCACAAATCCATGTGCGGATGTTAAAAAGAGCAGCATCGGCATGCTTTTCACGTCGTTTGGTAGAAATCCACACGCGCGTTCTGCCAAAAGCACCATTTGCATGCATATCGTGTGGTTTTGCAGAAAACTGCGTCCGCGTCTACCAAAAGATGCATGTGCATGCTAAAAACGCGTTTTGGCACAAATCCATGTGCGGATGTTAAAAAGAGCAGCATCGGCATGCTTTTCACGTCGTTTGGTAGAAATCCACGCGCGCGTTCTGCCAAAAGCACCATTTGCATGCATATCGTGTGGTTTTGCAGAAAACTGCGTCCGCGTCTACCAAAAGATGCATGCGCATGCTTAAAACGCGTTTTGGCACAAATCCATGTGCGGGTGCTAAAAAGAGCAGCATCGGCATGCTTTTCACGTCGTTTGGTAGAAATCCACACGCGCGTTCTGCCAAAAGCACCATTTGCATGCCTATCGTGTAGTTTTGCAGAAAACTGCGTCCGCGTCTACCAAAAGATGCATGCGCATGCTTAAAACGCGCTTTGGCACAAATCCATGTGCGGATGTTAAAAAGAGCAGCATCGGCATGCTTTTCACGTCGTTTGGTAGAAATCCACGCGCGCGTTCTGCCAAAAGCACCATTTGCATGCATATCGTGTGGTTTTGCAGAAAACTGCTTCCGCGTCTACCAAAATATGCATGCGCATGCTTAAAACGCGTTTTGGCACAAATCCATGTGCGGGTGCTAAAAAGAGCAACATCGGCATGCTTTTCACGTCGTTTGGTAGAAATCCACACGCGCGTTCTGCCAAAAGCACCATTTGCATGCATATCGTGTGGTTTTGCAGAAAACTGCGTCCGCGTCTACCAAAAGATGCATGCGCATGCTTAAAACGCGCTTTGGCACAAATCCATATGCGGATGTTAAAAAGAGCAGCGTCGGCATGCTTTTCACGTCGTTTGGTAGAAATCCACGCGCGCGTTCTGCAAAAAGCACCATTTGCATGCATATCGTGTGGTTTTGCAGAAAACTGCGTCCGCGTCTACCAAAAGATGCATGCGCATGCTTAAAACGCGTTTTGGCACAAATCCATGTGCGGGTGCTAAAAAGAGCAGCATCGGCATGCTTTTCACGTCGTTTGGTAGAAATCCACACGCGCGTTCTGCCAAAGCACCATTTGCATGCATATCGTGTGGTTTTGCAGAAAACTGCGTCCGCGTCTACCAAAAGATGCATGTGCATGCTAAAAACGCGTTTTGGCACAAATTCATGTGCGGGTGCTAAAAAGAGCAGCATCGGCATGCTTTTCACGTCGTTTCGTAGAAATCCACACGCGCGTTCTGCCAAAAGCACCATTTGCATGCCTATCGTGTGGTTTTGCAGAAAACTGCGTCCGCGTCTACCAAAAGATGCATGCGCATGCTTAAAACGCGCTTTGGCACAAATCCATGTGCGGATGTTAAAAAGAGCAGCATCGGCATGCTTTTCACGTCGTTTGGTAGAAATCCACGCGCGCGTTCTGCCAAAAGCACCATTTGCATGCATATCGTGTGGTTTTGCAGAAAACTGCGTCCGCGTCTACCAAAAGATGCATCCGCATGCTTAAAACGCGTTTTGGCACAAATCCATGTGCGGGTGCTAAAAAGAGCAGCATCGGCATGCTTTTCACGTCGTTTGGTAGAAATCCACACGCGCGTTCTGCCAAAAGCACCATTTGCATGCCTATCGTGTGGTTTTGCAGAAAACTGCGTCCGCGTCTACCAAAAGATGCATGCGCATGCTTAAAACGCGCTTTGGCACAAATCCATGTGCGGATGTTAAAAAGAGCAGCATCGGCATGCTTTTCACGTCGTTTGGTAGAAATCCACACGCGCGTTCTGCCAAAAGCACCATTTGCATGCATATCGTGTGGTTTTGCAGAAAACTGCGTCCGCGTCTACCAAAAGATGCATGTGCATGCTAAAAACGCGTTTTGGCACAAATCCATGTGCGGGTGCTAAAAGAGCAGCATCGGCATGCTTTTCACGTCGTTTGGTAGAAATCCACACGCGCGTTCTGTCAAAAGCACCATTTGCATGCATATCGTGTGGTTTTGCAGAAAACTGCGTCCGCGTCTACCAAAAGATGCATGTGCATGCTAAAAACGCGTTTTGGCACAAATCCATGTGCGGGTGCTAAAAAGAGCAGCATCGGCATGCTTTTCACGTCGTTTGGTAGAAATCCACAGGCGCGTTCTGCCAAAAGCACCATTTGCATGCCTATCGTGTGGTTTTGCAGAAAACTGCGTCCGCGTCTACCAAAAGATGCATGCGCATGCTTAAAACGCGCTTTGGCACAAATCCATGTGCGGATGTTAAAAAGAGCAGCATCGGCATGCTTTTCACGTCGTTTGGTAGAAATCCACACGCGCGTTCTGCCAAAAGCACCATTTGCATGCATATCGTGTGGTTTTGCAGAAAACTGCGTCCGCGTCTACCAAAAGATGCATGTGCATGCTAAAAACGCGTTTTGGCACAAATCCATGTGCGGATGTTAAAAAGAGCAGCATCGGCATGCTTTTCACGTCGTTTGGTAGAAATCCACGCGCGCGTTCTGCCAAAAGCACCATTTGCATGCATATCGTGTGGTTTTGCAGAAAACTGCGTCCGCGTCTACCAAAAGATGCATGCGCATGCTTAAAACGCGTTTTGGCACAAATCCATGTGCGGGTGCTAAAAAGAGCAGCATCGGCATGCTTTTCACGTCGTTTGGTAGAAATCCACACGCGCGTTCTGCCAAAAGCACCATTTGCATGCCTATCGTGTGGTTTTGCAGAAAACTGCGTCCGCGTCTACCAAAGATGCATGCGCATGCTTAAAACGCGCTTTGGCACAAATCCATGTGCGGATGTTAAAAAGAGCAGCATCGGCATGCTTTTCACGTCGTTTGGTAGAAATCCACGCGCGCGTTCTGCCAAAAGCACCATTTGCATGCATATCGTGTGTTTTGCAGAAAACTGCTTCCGCGTCTACCAAAAGATGCATGCGCATGCTTAAAACGCGTTTTGGCACAAATCCATGTGCGGGTGCTAAAAAGAGCAACATCGGCATGCTTTTCACGTCGTTTGGTAGAAATCCACACGCGCGTTCTGCCAAAAGCACCATTTGCATGCATATCGTGTGGTTTTGCAGAAAACTGCGTCCGCGAAGATGCATGCGCATGCTTAAAACGCGTTTTGGCACAAATCCATGTGCGGGTGCTAAAAAGAGCAGCATCGGCATGCTTTTCACGTCGTTTGGTAGAAATCCACACGCGCGTTCTGCCAAAAGCACCATTTGCATGCCTATCGTGTGGTTTTGCAGAAAACTGCGTCCGCGTCTACCAAAAGATGCATGCGCATGCTTAAAACGCGCTTTGGCACAAATCCATGTGCGGATGTTAAAAAGAGCAGCATCGGCATGCTTTTCACGTCGTTTGGTAGAAATCCACACGCGCGTTCTGCCAAAAGCACCATTTGCATGCATATCGTGTGGTTTTGCAGAAAACTGCGTCCGCGTATACCAAAAGATGCATGTGCATGCTAAAAACGCGTTTTGGCACAAATCCATGTGCGGATGTTAAAAAGAGCAGCATCGGCATGCTTTTCACGTCGTTTGGTAGAAATCCACACGCGCGTTCTGCCAAAAGCACCATTTGCATGCATATCGTGTGGTTTTGCAGAAAACTGCGTCCGCGTCTACCAAAAGATGCATGTGCATGCTAAAAACGCGTTTTGGCACAAATCCATGTGCGGGTGCTAAAAAGAGCAGCATCGGCATGCTTTTCACGTCGTTTGGTAGAAATCCACACGCGCGTTCTGCCAAAAGCACCATTTGCATGCCTATCGTGTGGTTTTGCAGAAAACTGCGTCCGCGTCTACCAAAAGATGCATGCGCATGCTTAAAACGCGCTTTGGCACAAATCCATGTGCGGATGTTAAAAAGAGCAGCATCGGCATGCTTTTCACGTCGTTTGGTAGAAATCCACACGCGCGTTCTGCCAAAAGCACCATTTGCATGCATATCGTGTGGTTTTGCAGAAAACTGCGTCCGCGTCTACCAAAAGATGCATGTGCATGCTAAAAACGCGTTTTGGCACAAATCCATGTGCGGATGTTAAAAAGAGCAGCATCGGCATGCTTTTCACGTCGTTTGGTAGAAATCCACACGCGCGTTCTGCCAAAAGCACCATTTTCATGCATATCGTGTGGTTTTGCAGAAAACTGCGTCCGCGTCTACCAAAAGATGCATGTGCATGCTAAAAACGCGTTTTGGCACAAATCCATGTGCGGGTGCTAAAAAGAGCAGCATCGGCATGCTTTTCACGTCGTTTGGTAGAAATCCACGCGCGCGTTCTGCCAAAAGCACCATTTGCATGCCTATCGTGTGGTTTTGCAGAAAACTGCGTCCGCGTCTACCAAAAGATGCATGCGCATGCTTAAAACGCGTTTTGGCACAAATCCATGTGCGGATGTTAAAAAGAGCAGCATCGGCATGCTTTTCACGTCGTTTGGTAGAAATCCACGCGCGCGTTCTGCCAAAAGCACCATTTGCATGCATATCGTGTGGTTTTGCAGAAAACTGCGTCCGCGTCTACCAAAAGATGCATGCGCATGCTTAAAACGCGTTTTGGCACAAATCCATGTGCGGGTGCTAAAAAGAGCAGCATCGGCATGCTTTTCACGTCGTTTGGTAGAAATCCACACGCGCGTTCTGCCAAAAGCACCATTTGCATGCCTATCGTGTGGTTTTGCAGAAAACTGCGTCCGCGTCTACCAAAAGATGCATGCGCATGCTTAAAACGCGCTTTGGCACAAATCCATGTGCGGATGTTAAAAAGAGCAGCATCGGCATGCTTTTCACGTCGTTTGGTAGAAATCCACGCGCGCGTTCTGCCAAAAGCACCATTTGCATGCATATCGTGTGGTTTTGCAGAAAACTGCGTCCGCGTCTACCAAAAGATGCATGCGCATGCTTAAAATGCGTTTTGGCACAAATCCATGTGCGGGTGCTAAAAAGAGCAGCATCGGCATGCTTTTCACGTCGTTTGGTAGAAATCCACACGCGCGTTCTGCCAAAAGCACCATTTGCATGCATATCGTGTGGTTTTGCAGAAAACTGCGTCCGCGTCTACCAAAAGATGCATGCGCATGCTTAAAACGCGCTTTGGCACAAATCCATGTGCGGGTGCTAAAAAGAGCAGCATCGGCATGCTTTTCACGTCGTTTGGTAGAAATCCACACGCGCGTTCTGCCAAAAGCACCATTTGCATGCCTATCGTGTGGTTTTGCAGAAAACTGCGTCCGCGTCTACCAAAAGATGCATGCGCATGCTTAAAACGCGTTTTGGCACAAATCCATGTGCGGGTGCTAAAAAGAGCAGCATCGGCATGCTTTTCACGTCGTTTGGTAGAAATCCACACGCGCGTTCTGCCAAAAGCACCATTTGCATGCATATCGTGTGGTTTTGCAGAAAACTGCGTCCGCGTCTACCAAAAGATGCATGTGCATGCTAAAAACGCGTTTTGGCACAAATCCATGTGCGGGTGCTAAAAAGAGCAGCATCGGCATGCTTTTCACGTCGTTTGGTAGAAATCCATGCGCGCGTTCTGCCAAAAGCACCATTTGCATGCCTATCGTGTGGTTTTGCAGAAAACTGCGTCCGCGTCTACCAAAAGATGCATGCGGATGCTTAAAACGCGTTTTGGCACAAATCCATGTGCGGATGTTAAAAAGAGCAGCATCGGCATGCTTTTCACGTCGTTTGGTAGAAATCCACGCGCGCGTTCTGCCAAAAGCACCATTTGCATGCATATCGTGTGGTTTTGCAGAAAACTGCGTCCGCGTCTACCAAAAGATGCATGCGCATGCTTAAAACGCGTTTTGGCACAAATCCATGTGCGGGTGCTAAAAAGAGCAGCATCGGCATGCTTTTCACGTCGTTTGGTAGAAATCCACACGCGCGTTCTGCAAAAAGCACCATTTGCATGCCTATCGTGTGGTTTTGCAGAAAACTGCGTCCGCGTCTACCAAAAGATGCATGCGCATGCTTAAAACGCGCTTTGGCACAAATCCATGTTCGGATGTTAAAAAGAGCAGCATCGGCATGCTTTTCACGTCGTTTGGTAGAAATCCACGCGCGCGTTCTGCCAAAAGCACCATTTGCATGCATATCGTGTGGTTTTGCAGAAAACTGCGTCCGCGTCTACCAAAAGATGCATGCGCATGCTTAAAACGCGTTTTGGCACAAATCCATGTGCGGGTGCTAAAAAGAGCAGCATCGGCATGCTTTTCACGTCGTTTGGTAGAAATCCACACGCGCGTTCTGCCAAAAGCACCATTTGCATGCCTATCGTGTGGTTTTGCAGAAAACTGCGTCCGCGTCTACCAAAAGATGCATGCGCATGCTTAAAACGCGCTTTGGCACAAATCCATGTGCGGATGTTAAAAAGAGCAGCATCGGCATGCTTTTCACGTCGTTTGGTAGAAATCCACACGCGCGTTCTGCCAAAAGCACCATTTGCATGCATATCGTGTGGTTTTGCAGAAAACTGCGTCCGCGTCTACCAAAAGATGCATGCGCATGCTAAAAACGCGTTTTGGCACAAATCCATGTGCGGATGTTAAAAAGAGCAGCATCGGCATGCTTTTCACGTCGTTTGGTAGAAATCCACACGCGCGTTCTGCCAAAAGCACCATTTGCATGCATATCGTGTGGTTTTGCAGAAAACTGCGTCCGCGTCTACCAAAAGATGCATGTGCATGCTAAAAACGCGTTTTGGCACAAATCCATGTGCGGATGTTAAAAAGAGCAGCATCGGCAAGCTTTTCACGTCGTTTGGTAGAAATCCACACGCGCGTTCTGCCAAAAGCACCATTTGCATGCATATCGTGTGGTTTTGCAGAAAACTGCGTCCGCGTCTACCAAAAGATGCATGTGCATGCTAAAAACGCGTTTTGGCACAAATCCATGTGCGGATGTTAAAAAGAGCAGCATCGGCATGCTTTTCACGTCGTTTGGTAGAAATCCACACGCGCGTTCTGCCAAAAGCACCATTTGCATGCATATCGTGTGGTTTTGCAGAAAACTGCGTCCGCGTCTACCAAAAGATGCATGTGCATGCTAAAAACGCGTTTTGGCACAAATCCATGTGCGGATGTTAAAAAGAGCAGCATCGGCATGCTTTTCACGTCGTTTGGTAGAAATCCACGCGCGCGTTCTGCCA
Source organism: Dermacentor variabilis (assembly GCF_050947875.1). Taxonomy (NCBI): domain Eukaryota; kingdom Metazoa; phylum Arthropoda; class Arachnida; order Ixodida; family Ixodidae; genus Dermacentor; species Dermacentor variabilis. Next base: position 43,196 of record NW_027460301.1, on the reverse strand, counting down.
AAAGCACCATTTGCATGCATATCGTGTGGTTTTGCAGAAAACTGCGTCCGCGTCTACCAAAAGATGCATGCGCATGCTTAAAACGCGTTTTGGCACAAATCCATGTGCGGGTGCTAAAAAGAGCAGCATCGGCATGCTTTTCACGTCGTTTGGTAGAAATCCACACGCGCGTTCTGCCAAAAGCACCATTTGCATGCCTATCGTGTGGTTTTGCAGAAAACTGCGTCCGCGTCTACCAAAAGATGCATGCGCATGCTTAAAACGCGCTTTGGCACAAATCCATGTGCGGGTGCTAAAAAGAGCAGCATCGGCATGCTTTTCACGTCGTTTGGTAGAAATCCACACGCGCGTTCTGCCAAAAGCACCATTTGCATGCATATCGTGTGGTTTTGCAGAAAACTGCGTCCGCGTCTACCAAAAGATGCATGTGCATGCTAAAAACGCGTTTTGGCACAAATCCATGTGCGGGTGCTAAAAAGAGCAGCATCGGCATGCTTTTCACGTCGTTTGGTAGAAATCCACACGCGCGTTCTGCCAAAAGCACCATTTGCATTCCTATCGTGTGGTTTTGCAGAAAACTGCGTCCGCGTCTACCAAAAGATGCATGCACATGCTTAAAACGCGCTTTGGCACAAATCCATGTGCGGATGTTAAAAAGAGCAGCATCGGCATGCTTTTCACGTCGTTTGGTAGAAATCCACACGCGCGTTCTGCCAAAAGCACCATTTGCATGCCTATCGTGTGGTTTTGCAGAAAACTGCGTCCGCGTCTACCAAAAGATGCATGCGCATGCTTAAAACGCGTTTTGGCACAAATCCATGTGCGGGTGCTAAAAAGAGCAGCATCGGCATGCTTTTCACGTCGTTTGGTAGAAATCCACGCGCGCGTTCTGCCAAAAGCACCATTTGCATGCATATCGTGTGGTTTTGCAGAAAACTGCGTCCGCGTCTACCAAAAGATGCATGCGCATGCTTAAAACGCGCTTTGGCACAAATCCATGTGCGGATGTTAAAAAGAGCAGCATCGGCATGCTTTTCACGTCGTTTGGTAGAAATCCACGCGCGCGTTCTGCCAAAAGCACCATTTGCATGCATATCGTGTGGTTTTGCAGAAAACTGCGTCCGCGTCTACCAAAAGATGCATGCTCATGCTTAAAACGCGTTTTGGCACAAATCCATGTGCGGGTGCTAAAAAGAGCAGCATCGGCATGCTTTTCACGTCGTTTGGTAGAAATGCACACGCGCGTTCTGCCAAAAGCACCATTTGCATGCATATCGTGTGGTTTTGCAGAAAACTGCGTCCGCGTCTACCAAAAGATGCATGCGCATGCTTAAAACGCACTTTGGCACAAATCCATGTGCGGGTGCTAAAAAGAGCAGCATCGGCATGCTTTTCACGTCGTTTGGTAGAAATCCACGCGCGCGTTCTGCCAAAAGCACCATTTGCATGCCTATCGTGTGGTTTTGCAGAAAACTGAGTCCGCGTCTACCAAAAGATGCATGCGCATGCTTAAAACGCGTTTTGGCACAAATCCATGTGCGGGTGCTAAAAAGAGCAGCATCGGCATGCTTTTCACGTCGTTTGGTAGAAATCCACACGCGCGTTCTGCCAAAAGCACCATTTGCATGCCTATCGTGTGGTTTTGCAGAAAACTGCGTCTACCAAAAGATGCATGCGCATGCTTAAAACGCGTTTTGGCACAAATCCATGTGCGGATGTTAAAAAGAGCAGCATCGGCATGCTTTTCACGTCGTTTGGTAGAAATCCACGCGCGCGTTCTGCCAAAAGCACCATTTGCATGCATATCGTGTGGTTTTGCAGAAAACTGCGTCCGCGTCTACCAAAAGATGCATGTGCATGCTAAAAACGCGTTTTGGCACAAATCCATGTGCGGATGTTAAAAAGAGCAGCATCGGCATGCTTTTCACGTCGTTTGGTAGAAATCCACGCGCGCGTTCTGCCAAAAGCACCATTTGCATGCATATCGTGTGGTTTTGCAGAAAACTGCGTCCGCGTCTACCAAAAGATGCATGCGCATGCTTAAAACGCGTTTTGGCACAAATCCATGTGCGGGTGCTAAAAAGAGCAGCATCGGCATGCTTTTCACGTCGTTTGGTAGAAATCCACACGCGCGTTCTGCCAAAAGCACCATTTGCATGCCTATCGTGTGGTTTTGCAGAAAACTGCGTCCGCGTCTACCAAAAGATGCATGCGCATGCTTAAAACGCGCTTTGGCACAAATCCATGTGCGGGTGCTAAAAAGAGCAGCATCGGCATGCTTTTCACGTCGTTTGGTAGAAATCCACACGCGCGTTCTGCCAAAAGCACCATTTGCATGCATATCGTGTGGTTTTGCAGAAAACTGCGTCCGCGTCTACCAAAAGATGCATGCGCATGCTTAAAACGCGTTTTGGCACAAATCCATGTGCGGGTGCTAAAAAGAGCAGCATCGGCATGCTTTTCACGTCGTTTGGTAGAAATCCACACGCGTTCTGCCAAAAGCACCATTTGCATGCATATCGTGTGGTTTTGCAGAAAACTGCGTCCGCGTCTACCAAAAGATGCATGTGCATGCTAAAAACGCGTTTTGGCACAAATCCATGTGCGGGTGCTAAAAAGAGCAGCATCGGCATGCTTTTCACGTCGTTTGGTAGAAATCCACGCGCGCGTTCTGCCAAAAGCACCATTTGCATGCGTATCGTGTGGTTTTGCAGAAAACTGCGTCCGCGTCTACCAAAAGATGCATGCGCATGCTTAAAACGCGTTTTGGCACAAATCCATGTGCGGATGGTAAAAAGAGCAGCATCGGCATGCTTTTCACGTCGTTTGGTAGAAATCCACGCGCGCGTTCTGCCAAAAGCACCATTTGCATGCATATCGTGTGGTTTTGCAGAAAACTGCGTCCGCGTCTACCAAAAGATGCATGCGCATGCTTAAAACGCGTTTTGGCACAAATCCATGTGCGGGTGCTAAAAAGAGCAGCATCGGCATGCTTTTCACGTCGTTTGGTAGAAATCCACACGCGCGTTCTGCCAAAAGCACCATTTGCATGCCTATCGTGTGGTTTTGCAGAAAACTGCGTCCGCGTCTACCAAAAGATGCATGCGCATGCTTAAAACGCGCTTTGGCACAAATCCATGTGCGGATGTTAAAAAGAGCAGCATCGGCATGCTTTTCACGTCGTTTGGTAGAAATCCACGCGCGCGTTCTGCCAAAAGCACCATTTGCATGCATATCGTGTGGTTTTGCAGAAAACTGCGTCCGCGTCTACCAAAAGATGCATGCGCATGCTTAAAACGCGTTTTGGCACAAATCCATGTGCGGGTGCTAAAAAGAGCAGCATCGGCATGCTTTTCACGTCGTTTGGTAGAAATCCACGCGCGCGTTCTGCCAAAAGCACCATTTGCATGCATATCGTGTGGTTTTGCAGAAAACTGCGTCCGCGTCTACCAAAAGATGCATGCGCATGCTTAAAACGCGTTTTGGCACAAATCCATGTGCGGGTGCTAAAAAGAGCAGCATCGGCATGCTTTTCACGTCGTTTGGTAGAAATCCACACGCGCGTTCTGCCAAAAGCACCATTTGCATGCCTATCGTGTGGTTTTGCAGAAAACTGCGTCCGCGTCTACCAAAAGATGCATGCGCATGCTTAAAACGCGCTTTGGCACAAATCCATGTGCGGATGTTAAAAAGAGCAGCATCGGCATGCTTTTCACGTCGTTTGGTAGAAATCCACACGCGCGTTCTGCCAAAAGCACCATTTGCATGCATATCGTGTGGTTTTGCAGAAAACTGCGTCCGCGTCTACCAAAAGATGCATGCGCATGCTTAAAACGCGCTTTGGCACAAATCCATGTGCGGATGTTAAAAAGAGCAGCATCGGCATGCTTTTCACGTCGTTTGGTAGAAATCCACGCGCGCGTTCTGCCAAAAGCACCATTTGCATGCATATCGTGTGGTTTTGCAGAAAACTGCGTCCGCGTCTACCAAAAGATGCATGCGCATGCTTAAAACGCGTTTTGGCACAAATCCATGTGCGGGTGCTAAAAAGAGCAGCATCGGCATGCTTTTCACGTCGTTTGGTAGAAATCCACACGCGCGTTCTGCCAAAAGCACCATTTGCATGCATATCGTGTGGTTTTGCAGAAAACTGCGTCCGCGTCTACCAAAAGATGCATGCGCATGCTTAAAACGCGTTTTGGCACATATCCATGTGCGGGTGCTAAAAAGAGCAGCATCGGCATGCTTTTCACGTCGTTTGGTAGAAATCCACACGCGCGTTCTGCCAAAAGCACCATTTGCATGCATATCGTGTGGTTTTGCAGAAAACTGCGTCCGCGTCTACCAAAAGATGCATGCGCATGCTTAAAACGCGCTTTGGCACAAATCCATGTGCGGGTGCTAAAAAGAGCAGCATCGGCATGCTTTTCACGTCGTTTGGTAGAAATCCACACGCGCGTTCTGCCAAAAGCACCATTTGCATGCCTATCGTGTGGTTTTGCAGAAAACTGCGTCCGCGTCTACCAAAACATGCATGCGCATGCTTAAAACGCGTTTTGGCACAAATCCATGTGCGGGTGCTAAAAAGAGCAGCATCGGCATGCTTTTCACGTCGTTTGGTAGAAATCCACACGCGCGTTCTGCCAAAAGCACCATTTGCATGCATATCGTGTGGTTTTGCAGAAAACTGCGTCCGCGTCTACCAAAAGATGCATGTGCATGCTAAAAACGCGTTTTGGCACAAATCCATGTGCGGGTGCTAAAAAGAGCAGCATCGGCATGCTTTTCACGTCGTTTGGTAGAAATCCACGCGCGCGTTCTGCCAAAAGCACCATTTGCATGCCTATCGTGTGGTTTTGCAGAAAACTGCGTCCGCGTCTACCAAAAGATGCATGCGCATGCTTAAAACGCGTTTTGGCACAAATCCATGTGCGGATGTTAAAAAGAGCAGCATCGGCATGCTTTTCACGTCGTTTGGTAGAAATCCACGCGCGCGTTCTGCCAAAAGCACCATTTGCATGCATATCGTGTGGTTTTGCAGAAAACTGCGTCCGCGTCTACCAAAAGATGCATGCGCATGCTTAAAACGCGTTTTGGCACAAATCCATGTGCGGGTGCTAAAAAGAGCAGCATCGGCATGCTTTTCACGTCGTTTGGTAGAAATCCACACGCGCGTTCTGCAAAAAGCACCATTTGCATGCCTATCGTGTGGTTTTGCAGAAAACTGCGTCCGCGTCTACCAAAAGATGCATGCGCATGCTTAAAACGCGCTTTGGCACAAATCCATGTGCGGATGTTAAAAAGAGCAGCATCGGCATGCTTTTCACGTCGTTTGGTAGAAATCCACGCGCGCGTTCTGCCAAAAGCACCATTTGCATGCATATCGTGTGGTTTTGCAGAAAACTGCGTCCGCGTCTACCAAAAGATGCATGCGCATGCTTAAAACGCGTTTTGGCACAAATCCATGTGCGGGTGCTAAAAAGAGCAGCATCGGCATGCTTTTCACGTCGTTTGGTAGAAATCCACACGCGCGTTCTGCCAAAAGCACCATTTGCATGCCTATCGTGTGGTTTTGCAGAAAACTGCGTCCGCGTCTACCAAAAGATGCATGCGCATGCTTAAAACGCGCTTTGGCACAAATCCATGTGCGGATGTTAAAAAGAGCAGCATCGGCATGCTTTTCACGTCGTTTGGTAGAAATCCACACGCGCGTTCTGCCAAAAGCACCATTTGCATGCATATCGTGTGGTTTTGCAGAAAACTGCGTCCGCGTCTACCAAAAGATGCATGTGCATGCTAAAAACGCGTTTTGGCACAAATCCATGTGCGGATGTTAAAAAGAGCAGCATCGGCATGCTTTTCACGTCGTTTGGTAGAAATCCACACGCGCGTTCTGCCAAAAGCACCATTTGCATGCATATCGTGTGGTTTTGCAGAAAACTGCGTCCGCGTCTACCAAAAGATGCATGCGCATGCTTAAAACGCGCTTTGGCACAAATCCATGTGCGGGTGCTAAAAAGAGCAGCATCGGCATGCTTTTCACGTCGTTTGGTAGAAATCCACACGCGCGTTCTGCCAAAAGCACCATTTGCATGCCTATCGTGTGGTTTTGCAGAAAACTGCGTCCGCGTCTACCAAAACATGCATGCGCATGCTTAAAACGCGTTTTGGCACAAATCCATGTGCGGGTGCTAAAAAGAGCAGCATCGGCATGCTTTTCACGTCGTTTGGTAGAAATCCACACGCGCGTTCTGCCAAAAGCACCATTTGCATGCATATCGTGTGGTTTTGCAGAAAACTGCGTCCGCGTCTACCAAAAGATGCATGTGCATGCTAAAAACGCGTTTTGGCACAAATCCATGTGCGGGTGCTAAAAAGAGCAGCATCGGCATGCTTTTCACGTCGTTTGGTAGAAATCCATGCGCGCGTTCTGCCAAAAGCACCATTTGCATGCCTATCGTGTGGTTTTGCAGAAAACTGCGTCCGCGTCTACCAAAAGATGCATGCGCATGCTTAAAACGCGTTTTGGCACAAATCCATGTGCGGATGTTAAAAAGAGCAGCATCGGCATGCTTTTCACGTCGTTTGGTAGAAATCCACGCGCGCGTTCTGCCAAAAGCACCATTTGCATGCATATCGTGTGGTTTTGCAGAAAACTGCGTCCGCGTCTACCAAAAGATGCATGCGCATGCTTAAAACGCGTTTTGGCACAAATCCATGTGCGGGTGCTAAAAAGAGCAGCATCGGCATGCTTTTCACGTCGTTTGGTAGAAATCCACACGCGCGTTCTGCAAAAAGCACCATTTGCATGCCTATCGTGTGGTTTTGCAGAAAACTGCGTCCGCGTCTACCAAAAGATGCATGCGCATGCTTAAAACGCGCTTTGGCACAAATCCATGTGCGGATGTTAAAAAGAGCAGCATCGGCATGCTTTTCACGTCGTTTGGTAGAAATCCACGCGCGCGTTCTGCCAAAAGCACCATTTGCATGCATATCGTGTGGTTTTGCAGAAAACTGCGTCCGCGTCTACCAAAAGATGCATGTGCATGCTAAAAACGCGTTTTGGCACAAATCCATGTGCGGATGTTAAAAAGAGCAGCATCGGCATGCTTTTCACGTCGTTTGGTAGAAATCCACGCGCGCGTTCTGCCAAAAGCACCATTTGCATGCATATCGTGTGGTTTTGCAGAAAACTGCGTCCGCGTCTACCAAAAGATGCATGCGCATGCTTAAAACGCGTTTTGGCACAAATCCATGTGCGGATGTTAAAAAGAGCAGCATCGGCATGCTTTTCACGTCGTTTGGTAGAAATCCACACGCGCGTTCTGCCAAAAGCACCATTTGCATGCATATCGTGTAGTTTTGCAGAAAACTGCGTCCGCGTCTACCAAAAGATGCATGCGCATGCTAAAAACGCGTTTTGGCACAAATCCATGTGCGGATGTTAAAAAGAGCAGCATCGGCATGCTTTTCACGTCGTTTGGTAGAAATCCACACGCGCGTTCTGCCAAAAGCACCATTTGCATGCATATCGTGTGGTTTTGCAGAAAACTGCGTCCGCGTCTACCAAAAGATGCATGTGCATGCTAAAAACGCGTTTTGGCACAAATCCATGTGCGGGTGCTAGAAAGAGCAGCATCGGCATGCTTTTCACGTCGTTTGGTAGAAATCCACACGCGCGTTCTGCCAAAAGCACCATTTGCATGCCTATCGTGTGGTTTTGCAGAAAACTGCGTCCGCGTCTACCAAAAGATGCATGCGCATGCTTAAAACGCGCTTTGGCACAAATCCATGTGCGGATGTTAAAAAGAGCAGCATCGGCATGCTTTTCACGTCGTTTGATAGAAATCCACACGCGCGTTCTGCCAAAAGCACCATTTGCATGCATATCGTGTGGTTTTGCAGAAAACTGCGTCCGCGTCTACCAAAAGATGCATGCGCATGCTAAAAACGCGTTTTGGCACAAATCCATGTGCGGGTGCTAAAAAGAGCAGCATCGGCATGCTTTTCACGTCGTTTGGTAGAAATCCACGCGCGCGTTCTGCCAAAAGCACCATTTGCATGCCTATCGTGTGGTTTTGCAGAAAACTGCGTCCGCGTCTACCAAAAGATGCATGCGCATGCTTAAAACGCGTTTTGGCACAAATCCATGTGCGGATGTTAAAAAGAGCAGCATCGGCATGCTTTTCACGTCGTTTGGTAGAAATCCACGCGCGCGTTCTGCCAAAAGCACCATTTGCATGCATATCGTGTGGTTTTGCAGAAAACTGCGTCCGCGTCTACCAAAAGATGCATGCGCATGCTTAAAACGCGTTTTGGCACAAATCCATGTGCGGATGTTAAAAAGAGCAGCATCGGCATGCTTTTCACGTCGTTTGGTAGAAATCCACACGCGCGTTCTGCCAAAAGCACCATTTGCATGCATATCGTGTGGTTTTGCAGAAAACTGCGTCCGCGTCTACCAAAAGCTGCATGTGCATGCTAAAAACGCGTTTTGGCACAAATCCATGTGCGGATGTTAAAAAGAGCAGCATCGGCATGCTTTTCACGTCGTTTGGTAGAAATCCACACGCGCGTTCTGCCAAAAGCACCATTTGCATGCATATCGTGTGGTTTTGCAGAAAACTGCGTCCGCGTCTACCAAAAGATGCATGCGCATGCTTAAAACGCGCTTTGGCACAAATCCATGTGCGGGTGCTAAAAAGAGCAGCATCGGCATGCTTTTCACGTCGTTTGGTAGAAATCCACACGCGCGTTCTGCCAAAAGCACCATTTGCATGCCTATCGTGTGGTTTTGCAGAAAACTGCGTCCGCGTCTACCAAAACATGCATGCGCATGCTTAAAACGCGTTTTGGCACAAATCCATGTGCGGGTGCTAAAAAGAGCAGCATCGGCATGCTTTTCACGTCGTTTGGTAGAAATCCACACGCGCGTTCTGCCAAAAGCACCATTTGCATGCATATCGTGTGGTTTTGCAGAAAACTGCGTCCGCGTCTACCAAAAGATGCATGTGCATGCTAAAAACGCGTTTTGGCACAAATCCATGTGCGGGTGCTAAAAAGAGCAGCATCGGCATGCTTTTCACGTCGTTTGGTAGAAATCCATGCGCGCGTTCTGCCAAAAGCACCATTTGCATGCCTATCGTGTGGTTTTGCAGAAAACTGCGTCCGCGTCTACCAAAAGATGCATGCGCATGCTTAAAACGCGTTTTGGCACAAATCAATGTGCGGATGTTAAAAAGAGCAGCATCGGCATGCTTTTCACGTCGTTTGGTAGAAATCCACGCGCGCGTTCTGCCAAAAGCACCATTTGCATGCATATCGTGTGGTTTTGCAGAAAACTGCGTCCGCGTCTACCAAAAGATGCATGCGCATGCTTAAAACGCGTTTTGGCACAAATCCATGTGCGGGTGCTAAAAAGAGCAGCATCGGCATGCTTTTCACGTCGTTTGGTAGAAATCCACACGCGCGTTCTGCAAAAAGCACCATTTGCATGCCTATCGTGTGGTTTTGCAGAAAACTCCGTCCGCGTCTACCAAAAGATGCATGCGCATGCTTAAAACGCGCTTTGGCACAAATCCATGTGCGGATGTTAAAAAGAGCAGCATCGGCATGCTTTTCACGTCGTTTGGTAGAAATCCACGCGCGCGTTCTGCCAAAAGCACCATTTGCATGCATATCGTGTGGTTTTGCAGAAAACTGCGTCCGCGTCTACCAAAAGATGGATGTGCATGCTAAAAACGCGTTTTGGCACAAATCCATGTGCGGATGTTAAAAAGAGCAGCATCGGCATGCTTTTCACGTCGTTTGGTAGAAATCCACGCGCGCGTTCTGCCAAAAGCACCATTTGCATGCATATCGTGTGGTTTTGCAGAAAACTGCGTCCGCGTCTACCAAAAGATGCATGCGCATGCTTAAAACGCGTTTTGGCACAAATCCATGTGCGGATGTTAAAAAGAGCAGCATCGGCATGCTTTTCACGTCGTTTGGTAGAAATCCACACGCGCGTTCTGCCAAAAGCACCATTTGCATGCATATCGTGTAGTTTTGCAGAAAACTGCGTCCGCGTCTACCAAAAGATGCATGCGCATGCTTAAAACGCGTTTTGGCACAAATCCATGTGCGGGTGCTAAAAAGAGCAGCATCGGCATGCTTTTCACGTCGTTTGGTAGAAATCCACACGCGCGTTCTGCCAAAAGCACCATTTGCATGCCTATCGTGTGGTTTTGCAGAAAACTGCGTCCGCGTCTACCAAAAGATGCATGGGCATGCTTAAAACGCGCTTTGGCACAAATCCATGTGCGGATGTTAAAAAGAGCAGCATCGGCATGCTTTTCACGTCGTTTGGTAGAAATCCACACGCGCGTTCTGCCAAAAGCACCATTTGCATGCATATCGTGTGGTTTTGCAGAAAACTGCGTCCGCGTCTACCAAAAGATGCATGCGCATGCTAAAAACGCGTTTTGGCACAAATCCATGTGCGGATGTTAAAAAGAGCAGCATCGGCATGCTTTTCACGTCGTTTGGTAGAAATCCACACGCGCGTTCTGCCAAAAGCACCATTTGCATGCATATCGTGTGGTTTTGCAGAAAACTGCGTCCGCGTCTACCAAAAGATGCATGTGCATGCTAAAAACGCGTTTTGGCACAAATCCATGTGCGGATGTTAAAAAGAGCAGCATCGGCATGCTTTTCACGTCGTTTGGTAGAAATCCACACGCGCGTTCTGCCAAAAGCACCATTTGCATGCATATCGTGTGGTTTTGCAGAAAACTGCGTCCGCGTCTACCAAAAGATGCATGTGCATGCTAAAAACGCGTTTTGGCACAAATCCATGTGCGGATGTTAAAAAGAGCAGCATCGGCATGCTTTTCACGTCGTTTGGTAGAAATCCACACGCGCGTTCTGCCAAAAGCACCATTTGCATGCATATCGTGTGGTTTTGCAGAAAACTGCGTCCGCGTCTACCAAAAGATGCATGTGCATGCTAAAAACGCGTTTTGGCACAAATCCATGTGCGGATGTTAAAAAGAGCAGCATCGGCATGCTTTTCACGTCGTTTGGTAGAAATCCACACGCGCGTTCTGCCAAAAGCACCATTTGCATGCATATCGTGTGGTTTTGCAGAAAACTGCGTCCGCGTCTACCAAAAGATGCATGTGCATGCTAAAAACGCGTTTTGGCACAAATCCATGTGCGGATGTTAAAAAGAGCAGCATCGGCATGCTTTTCACGTCGTTTGGTAGAAATCCACGCGCGCGTTCTGCCAAAAGCACCATTTGCATGCATATCGTGTGGTTTTGCAGAAAACTGCGTCCGCGTCTACCAAAAGATGCATGCGCATGCTTAAAACGCGTTTTGGCACAAATCCATGTGCGGGTGCTAAAAAGAGCAGCATCGGCATGCTTTTCACGTCGTTTGGTAGAAATCCACACGCGCGTTCTGCCAAAAGCACCATTTGCATGCCTATCGTGTGGTTTTGCAGAAAACTGCGTCCGCGTCTACCAAAAGATGCATGCGCATGCTTAAAACGCGCTTTGGCACAAATCCATGTGCGGGTGCTAAAAAGAGCAGCATCGGCATGCTTTTCACGTCGTTTGGTAGAAATCCACACGCGCGTTCTGCCAAAAGCACCATTTGCATGCATATCGTGTGGTTTTGCAGAAAACTGCGTCCGCGTCTACCAAAAGATGCATGCACATGCTTAAAACGCGCTTTGGCACAAATCCATGTGCGGATGTTAAAAACAGCAGCATCGGCATGCTTTTCACGTCGTTTGGTAGAAATCCACACGCGCGTTCTGCCAAAAGCACCATTTGCATGCCTATCGTGTGGTTTTGCAGAAAACTGCGTCCGCGTCTACCAAAAGATGCATGCGCATGCTTAAAACGCGTTTTGGCACAAATCCATGTGCGGGTGCTAAAAAGAGCAGCATCGGCATGCTTTTCACGTCGTTTGGTAGAAATCCACGCGCGCGTTCTGCCAAAAGCACCATTTGCATGCATATCGTGTGGTTTTGCAGAAAACTGCGTCCGCGTCTACCAAAAGATGCATGCGCATGCTTAAAACGCGCTTTGGCACAAATCCATGTGCGGATGTTAAAAAGAGCAGCATCGGCATGCTTTTCACGTCGTTTGGTAGAAATCCACGCGCGCGTTCTGCCAAAAGCACCATTTGCATGCATATCGTGTGGTTTTGCAGAAAACTGCGTCCGCGTCTACCAAAAGATGCATGCTCATGCTTAAAACGCGTTTTGGCACAAATCCATGTGCGGGTGCTAAAAAGAGCAGCATCGGCATGCTTTTCACGTCGTTTGGTAGAAATGCACACGCGCGTTCTGCCAAAAGCACCATTTGCATGCATATCGTGTGGTTTTGCAGAAAACTGCGTCCGCGTCTACCAAAAGATGCATGCGCATGCTTAAAACGCACTTTGGCACAAATCCATGTGCGGGTGCTAAAAAGAGCAGCATCGGCATGCTTTTCACGTCGTTTGGTAGAAATCCACGCGCGCGTTCTGCCAAAAGCACCATTTGCATGCCTATCGTGTGGTTTTGCAGAAAACTGAGTCCGCGTCTACCAAAAGATGCATGCGCATGCTTAAAACGCGTTTTGGCACAAATCCATGTGCGGGTGCTAAAAAGAGCAGCATCGGCATGCTTTTCACGTCGTTTGGTAGAAATCCACACGCGCGTTCTGCCAAAAGCACCATTTGCATGCCTATCGTGTGGTTTTGCAGAAAACTGCGTCTACCAAAAGATGCATGCGCATGCTTAAAACGCGTTTTGGCACAAATCCATGTGCGGATGTTAAAAAGAGCAGCATCGGCATGCTTTTCACGTCGTTTGGTAGAAATCCACGCGCGCGTTCTGCCAAAAGCACCATTTGCATGCATATCGTGTGGTTTTGCAGAAAACTGCGTCCGCGTTTACCAAAAGATGCATGTGCATGCTAAAAACGCGTTTTGGCACAAATCCATGTGCGGATGTTAAAAAGAGCAGCATCGGCATGCTTTTCACGTCGTTTGGTAGAAATCCACGCGCGCGTTCTGCCAAAAGCACCATTTGCATGCATATCGTGTGGTTTTGCAGAAAACTGCGTCCGCGTCTACCAAAAGATGCATGCGCATGCTTAAAACGCGTTTTGGCACAAATCCATGTGCGGGTGCTAAAAAGAGCAGCATCGGCATGCTTTTCACGTCGTTTGGTAGAAATCCACACGCGCGTTCTGCCAAAAGCACCATTTGCATGCATATCGTGTGGTTTTGCAGAAAACTGCGTCCGCGTCTACCAAAAGATGCATGCGCATGCTTAAAACGCGTTTTGGCACATATCCATGTGCGGGTGCTAAAAAGAGCAGCATCGGCATGCTTTTCACGTCGTTTGGTAGAAATCCACACGCGCGTTCTGCCAAAAGCACCATTTGCATGCATATCGTGTGGTTTTGCAGAAAACTGCGTCCGCGTCTACCAAAAGATGCATGCGCATGCTTAAAACGCGCTTTGGCACAAATCCATGTGCGGGTGCTAAAAAGAGCAGCATCGGCATGCTTTTCACGTCGTTTGGTAGAAATCCACACGCGCGTTCTGCCAAAAGCACCATTTGCATGCCTATCGTGTGGTTTTGCAGAAAACTGCGTCCGCGTCTACCAAAACATGCATGCGCATGCTTAAAACGCGTTTTGGCACAAATCCATGTGCGGGTGCTAAAAAGAGCAGCATCGGCATGCTTTTCACGTCGTTTGGTAGAAATCCACGCGCGCGTTCTGCCAAAAGCACCATTTGCATGCATATCGTGTGGTTTTGCAGAAAACTGCGTCCGCGTCTACCAAAAGATGCATGTGCATGCTAAAAACGCGTTTTGGCACAAATCCATGTGCGGGTGCTAAAAAGAGCAGCATCGGCATGCTTTTCACGTCGTTTGGTAGAAATCCATGCGCGCGTTCTGCCAAAAGCACCATTTGCATGCCTATCGTGTGGTTTTGCAGAAAACTGCGTCCGCGTCTACCAAAAGATGCATGCGCATGCTTAAAACGCGTTTTGGCACAAATCCATGTGCGGATGTTAAAAAGAGCAGCATCGGCATGCTTTTCACGTCGTTTGGTAGAAATCCACGCGCGCGTTCTGCCAAAAGCACCATTTGCATGCATATCGTGTGGTTTTGCAGAAAACTGCGTCCGCGTCTACCAAAAGATGCATGCGCATGCTTAAAACGCGTTTTGGCACAAATCCATGTGCGGGTGCTAAAAAGAGCAGCATCGGCATGCTTTTCACGTCGTTTGGTAGAAATCCACACGCGCGTTCTGCAAAAAGCACCATTTGCATGCCTATCGTGTGGTTTTGCAGAAAACTGCGTCCGCGTCTACCAAAAGATGCATGCGCATGCTTAAAACGCGCTTTGGCACAAATCCATGTGCGGATGTTAAAAAGAGCAGCATCGGCATGCTTTTCACGTCGTTTGGTAGAAATCCACGCGCGCGTTCTGCCAAAAGCACCATTTGCATGCATATCGTGTGGTTTTGCAGAAAACTGCGTCCGCGTCTACCAAAAGATGCATGCGCATGCTTAAAACGCGTTTTGGCACAAATCCATGTGCGGGTGCTAAAAAGAGCAGCATCGGCATGCTTTTCACGTCGTTTGGTAGAAATCCACACGCGCGTTCTGCCAAAAGCACCATTTGCATGCCTATCGTGTGGTTTTGCAGAAAACTGCGTCCGCGTCTACCAAAAGATGCATGCGCATGCTTAAAACGCGCTTTGGCACAAATCCATGTGCGGATGTTAAAAAGAGCAGCATCGGCATGCTTTTCACGTCGTTTGGTAGAAATCCACACGCGCGTTCTGCCAAAAGCACCATTTGCATGCATATCGTGTGGTTTTGCAGAAAACTGCGTCCGCGTCTACCAAAAGATGCATGTGCATGCTAAAAACGCGTTTTGGCACAAATCCATTTGCGGATGTTAAAAAGAGCAGCATCGGCATGCTTTTCACGTCGTTTGGTAGAAATCCACACGCGCGTTCTGCCAAAAGCACCATTTGCATGCATATCGTGTGGTTTTGCAGAAAACTGCGTCCGCGTCTACCAAAAGATGCATGCGCATGCTTAAAACGCGCTTTGGCACAAATCCATGTGCGGGTGCTAAAAAGAGCAGCATCGGCATGCTTTTCACGTCGTTTGGTAGAAATCCACACGCGCGTTCTGCCAAAAGCACCATTTGCATGCCTATCGTGTGGTTTTGCAGAAAACTGCGTCCGCGTCTACCAAAACATGCATGCGCATGCTTAAAACGCGTTTTGGCACAAATCCATGTGCGGGTGCTAAAAAGAGCAGCATCGGCATGCTTTTCACGTCGTTTGGTAGAAATCCACACGCGCGTTCTGCCAAAAGCACCATTTGCATGCATATCGTGTGGTTTTGCAGAAAACTGCGTCCGCGTCTACCAAAAGATGCATGTGCATGCTAAAAACGCGTTTTGGCACAAATCCATGTGCGGGTGCTAAAAAGAGCAGCATCGGCATGCTTTTCACGTCGTTTGGTAGAAATCCATGCGCGCGTTCTGCCAAAAGCACCATTTGCATGCCTATCGTGTGGTTTTGCAGAAAACTGCGTCCGCGTCTACCAAAAGATGCATGCGCATGCTTAAAACGCGTTTTGGCACAAATCCATGTGCGGATGTTAAAAAGAGCAGCATCGGCATGCTTTTCACGTCGTTTGGTAGAAATCCACGCGCGCGTTCTGCCAAAAGCACCATTTGCATGCATATCGTGTGGTTTTGCAGAAAACTGCGTCCGCGTCTACCAAAAGATGCATGCGCATGCTTAAAACGCGTTTTGGCACAAATCCATGTGCGGGTGCTAAAAAGAGCAGCATCGGCATGCTTTTCACGTCGTTTGGTAGAAATCCACACGCGCGTTCTGCAAAAAGCACCATTTGCATGCCTATCGTGTGGTTTTGCAGAAAACTGCGTCCGCGTCTACCAAAAGATGCATGCGCATGCTTAAAACGCGCTTTGGCACAAATCCATGTGCGGATGTTAAAAAGAGCAGCATCGGCATGCTTTTCACGTCGTTTGGTAGAAATCCACGCGCGCGTTCTGCCAAAAGCACCATTTGCATGCATATCGTGTGGTTTTGCAGAAAACTGCGTCCGCGTCTACCAAAAGATGCATGTGCATGCTAAAAACGCGTTTTGGCACAAATCCATGTGCGGATGTTAAAAAGAGCAGCATCGGCATGCTTTTCACGTCGTTTGGTAGAAATCCACGCGCGCGTTCTGCCAAAAGCACCATTTGCATGCATATCGTGTGGTTTTGCAGAAAACTGCGTCCGCGTCTACCAAAAGATGCATGCGCATGCTTAAAACGCGTTTTGGCACAAATCCATGTGCGGATGTTAAAAAGAGCAGCATCGGCATGCTTTTCACGTCGTTTGGTAGAAATCCACACGCGCGTTCTGCCAAAAGCACCATTTGCATGCATATCGTGTAGTTTTGCAGAAAACTGCGTCCGCGTCTACCAAAAGATGCATGCGCATGCTAAAAACGCGTTTTGGCACAAATCCATGTGCGGATGTTAAAAAGAGCAGCATCGGCATGCTTTTCACGTCGTTTGGTAGAAATCCACACGCGCGTTCTGCCAAAAGCACCATTTGCATGCATATCGTGTGGTTTTGCAGAAAACTGCGTCCGCGTCTACCAAAAGATGCATGCGCATGCTTAAAACGCGCTTTGGCACAAATCCATGTGCGGATGTTAAAAAGAGCAGCATCGGCATGCTTTTCACGTCGTTTGATAGAAATCCACACGCGCGTTCTGCCAAAAGCACCATTTGCATGCATATCGTGTGGTTTTGCAGAAAACTGCGTCCGCGTCTACCAAAAGATGCATGTGCATGCTAAAAACGCGTTTTGGCACAAATCCATGTGCGGATGTTAAAAAGAGCAGCATCGGCATGCTTTTCACGTCGTTTGGTAGAAATCCACACGCGCGTTCTGCCAAAAGCACCATTTTCATGCATATCGTGTGGTTTTGCAGAAAACTGCGTCCGCGTCTACCAAAAGATGCATGCGCATGCTAAAAACGCGTTTTGGCACAAATCCATGTGCGGGTGCTAAAAAGAGCAGCATCGGCATGCTTTTCACGTCGTTTGGTAGAAATCCACGCGCGCGTTCTGCCAAAAGCACCATTTGCATGCCTATCGTGTGGTTTTGCAGAAAACTGCGTCCGCGTCTACCAAAAGATGCATGCGCATGCTTAAAACGCGTTTTGGCACAAATCCATGTGCGGATGTTAAAAAGAGCAGCATCGGCATGCTTTTCACGTCGTTTGGTAGAAATCCACGCGCGCGTTCTGCCAAAAGCACCATTTGCATGCATATCGTGTGGTTTTGCAGAAAACTGCGTCCGCGTCTACCAAAAGATGCATGCGCATGCTTAAAACGCGTTTTGGCACAAATCCATGTGCGGATGTTAAAAAGAGCAGCATCGGCATGCTTTTCACGTCGTTTGGTAGAAATCCACACGCGCGTTCTGCCAAAAGCACCATTTGCATGCATATCGTGTGGTTTTGCAGAAAACTGCGTCCGCGTCTACCAAAAGATGCATGTGCATGCTAAAAACGCGTTTTGGCACAAATCCATGTGCGGATGTTAAAAAGAGCAGCATCGGCATGCTTTTCACGTCGTTTGGTAGAAATCCACACGCGCGTTCTGCCAAAAGCACCATTTGCATGCATATCGTGTGGTTTTGCAGAAAACTGCGTCCGCGTCTACCAAAAGATGCATGCGCATGCTTAAAACGCGCTTTGGCACAAATCCATGTGCGGGTGCTAAAAAGAGCAGCATCGGCATGCTTTTCACGTCGTTTGGTAGAAATCCACACGCGCGTTCTGCCAAAAGCACCATTTGCATGCCTATCGTGTGGTTTTGCAGAAAACTGCGTCCGCGTCTACCAAAACATGCATGCGCATGCTTAAAGCGCGTTTTGGCACAAATCCATGTGCGGGTGCTAAAAAGAGCAGCATCGGCATGCTTTTCACGTCGTTTGGTAGAAATCCACACGCGCGTTCTGCCAAAAGCACCATTTGCATGCATATCGTGTGGTTTTGCAGAAAACTGCGTCCGCGTCTACCAAAAGATGCATGTGCATGCTAAAAACGCGTTTTGGCACAAATCCATGTGCGGGTGCTAAAAAGAGCAGCATCGGCATGCTTTTCACGTCGTTTGGTAGAAATCCATGCGCGCGTTCTGCCAAAAGCACCATTTGCATGCCTATCGTGTGGTTTTGCAGAAAACTGCGTCCGCGTCTACCAAAAGATGCATGCGCATGCTTAAAACGCGTTTTGGCACAAATCCATGTGCGGATGTTAAAAAGAGCAGCATCGGCATGCTTTTCACGTCGTTTGGTAGAAATCCACGCGCGCGTTCTGCCAAAAGCACCATTTGCATGCATATCGTGTGGTTTTGCAGAAAACTGCGTCCGCGTCTACCAAAAGATGCATGCGCATGCTTAAAACGCGTTTTGGCACAAATCCATGTGCGGGTGCTAAAAAGAGCAGCATCGGCATGCTTTTCACGTCGTTTGGTAGAAATCCACACGCGCGTTCTGCAAAAAGCACCATTTGCATGCCTATCGTGTGGTTTTGCAGAAAACTGCGTCCGCGTCTACCAAAAGATGCATGCGCATGCTTAAAACGCGCTTTGGCACAAATCCATGTGCGGATGTTAAAAAGAGCAGCATCGGCATGCTTTTCACGTCGTTTGGTAGAAATCCACGCGCGCGTTCTGCCAAAAGCACCATTTGCATGCATATCGTGTGGTTTTGCAGAAAACTGCGTCCGCGTCTACCAAAAGATGCATGTGCATGCTAAAAACGCGTTTTGGCACAAATCCATGTGCGGATGTTAAAAAGAGCAGCATCGGCATGCTTTTCACGTCGTTTGGTAGAAATCCACGCGCGCGTTCTGCCAAAAGCACCATTTGCATGCATATCGTGTGGTTTTGCAGAAAACTGCGTCCGCGTCTACCAAAAGATGCATGCGCATGCTTAAAACGCGTTTTGGCACAAATCCATGTGCGGATGTTAAAAAGAGCAGCATCGGCATGCTTTTCACGTCGTTTGGTAGAAATCCACACGCGCGTTCTGCCAAAAGCACCATTTGCATGCATATCGTGTAGTTTTGCAGAAAACTGCGTCCGCGTCTACCAAAAGATGCATGCGCATGCTTAAAACGCGTTTTGGCACAAATCCATGTGCGGGTGCTAAAAAGAGCAGCATCGGCATGCTTTTCACGTCGTTTGGTAGAAATCCACACGCGCGTTCTGCCAAAAGCACCATTTGCATGCCTATCGTGTGGTTTTGCAGAAAACTGCGTCCGCGTCTACCAAAAGATGCATGCGCATGCTTAAAACGCGCTTTGGCACAAATCCATGTGCGGATGTTCAAAAGAGCAGCATCGGCATGCTTTTCACGTCGTTTGGTAGAAATCCACACGCGCGTTCTGCCAAAAGCACCATTTGCATGCATATCGTGTGGTTTTGCAGAAAACTGCGTCCGCGTCTACCAAAAGATGCATGCGCATGCTAAAAACGCGTTTTGGCACAAATCCATGTGCGGATGTTAAAAAGAGCAGCATCGGCATGCTTTTCACGTCGTTTGGTAGAAATCCACACGCGCGTTCTGCCAAAAGCACCATTTGCATGCATATCGTGTGGTTTTGCAGAAAACTGCGTCCGCGTCTACCAAAAGATGCATGTGCATGCTAAAAACGCGTTTTGGCACAAATCCATGTGCGGATGTTAAAAAGAGCAGCATCGGCATGCTTTTCACGTCGTTTGGTAGAAATCCACACGCGCGTTCTGCCAAAAGCACCATTTGCATGCATATCGTGTGGTTTTGCAGAAAACTGCGTCCGCGTCTACCAAAAGATGCATGTGCATGCTAAAAACGCGTTTTGGCACAAATCCATGTGCGGATGTTAAAAAGAGCAGCATCGGCATGCTTTTCACGTCGTTTGGTAGAAATCCACACGCGCGTTCTGCCAAAAGCACCATTTGCATGCATATCGTGTGGTTTTGCAGAAAACTGCGTCCGCGTCTACCAAAAGATGCATGTGCATGCTAAAAACGCGTTTTGGCACAAATCCATGTGCGGATGTTAAAAAGAGCAGCATCGGCATGCTTTTCACGTCGTTTGGTAGAAATCCACACGCGCGTTCTGCCAAAAGCACCATTTGCATGCATATCGTGTGGTTTTGCAGAAAACTGCGTCCGCGTCTACCAAAAGATGCATGTGCATGCTAAAAACGCGTTTTGGCACAAATCCATGTGCGGATGTTAAAAAGAGCAGCATCGGCATGCTTTTCACGTCGTTTGGTAGAAATCCACGCGCGCGTTCTGCCAAAAGCACCATTTGCATGCATATCGTGTGGTTTTGCAGAAAACTGCGTCCGCGTCTACCAAAAGATGCATGCGCATGCTTAAAACGCGTTTTGGCACAAATCCATGTGCGGGTGCTAAAAAGAGCAGCATCGGCATGCTTTTCACGTCGTTTGGTAGAAATCCACACGCGCGTTCTGCCAAAAGCACCATTTGCATGCCTATCGTGTGGTTTTGCAGAAAACTGCGTCCGCGTCTACCAAAAGATGCATGCGCATGCTTAAAACGCGCTTTGGCACAAATCCATGTGCGGGTGCTAAAAAGAGCAGCATCGGCATGCTTTTCACGTCGTTTGGTAGAAATCCACACGCGCGTTCTGCCAAAAGCACCATTTGCATGCATATCGTGTGGTTTTGCAGAAAACTGCGTCCGCGTCTACCAAAAGATGCATGCACATGCTTAAAACGCGCTTTGGCACAAATCCATGTGCGGATGTTAAAAACAGCAGCATCGGCATGCTTTTCACGTCGTTTGGTAGAAATCCACACGCGCGTTCTGCCAAAAGCACCATTTGCATGCCTATCGTGTGGTTTTGCAGAAAACTGCGTCCGCGTCTACCAAAAGATGCATGCGCATGCTTAAAACGCGTTTTGGCACAAATCCATGTGCGGGTGCTAAAAAGAGCAGCATCGGCATGCTTTTCACGTCGTTTGGTAGAAATCCACGCGCGCGTTCTGCCAAAAGCACCATTTGCATGCATATCGTGTGGTTTTGCAGAAAACTGCGTCCGCGTCTACCAAAAGATGCATGCGCATGCTTAAAACGCGCTTTGGCACAAATCCATGTGCGGATGTTAAAAAGAGCAGCATCGGCATGCTTTTCACGTCGTTTGGTAGAAATCCACGCGCGCGTTCTGCCAAAAGCACCATTTGCATGCATATCGTGTGGTTTTGCAGAAAACTGCGTCCGCGTCTACCAAAAGATGCATGCTCATGCTTAAAACGCGTTTTGGCACAAATCCATGTGCGGGTGCTAAAAAGAGCAGCATCGGCATGCTTTTCACGTCGTTTGGTAGAAATGCACACGCGCGTTCTGCCAAAAGCACCATTTGCATGCATATCGTGTGGTTTTGCAGAAAACTGCGTCCGCGTCTACCAAAAGATGCATGCGCATGCTTAAAACGCACTTTGGCACAAATCCATGTGCGGGTGCTAAAAAGAGCAGCATCGGCATGCTTTTCACGTCGTTTGGTAGAAATCCACGCGCGCGTTCTGCCAAAAGCACCATTTGCATGCCTATCGTGTGGTTTTGCAGAAAACTGAGTCCGCGTCTACCAAAAGATGCATGCGCATGCTTAAAACGCGTTTTGGCACAAATCCATGTGCGGGTGCTAAAAAGAGCAGCATCGGCATGCTTTTCACGTCGTTTGGTAGAAATCCACACGCGCGTTCTGCCAAAAGCACCATTTGCATGCCTATCGTGTGGTTTTGCAGAAAACTGCGTCTACCAAAAGATGCATGCGCATGCTTAAAACGCGTTTTGGCACAAATCCATGTGCGGATGTTAAAAAGAGCAGCATCGGCATGCTTTTCACGTCGTTTGGTAGAAATCCACGCGCGCGTTCTGCCAAAAGCACCATTTGCATGCATATCGTGTGGTTTTGCAGAAAACTGCGTCCGCGTCTACCAAAAGATGCATGTGCATGCTAAAAACGCGTTTTGGCACAAATCCATGTGCGGATGTTAAAAAGAGCAGCATCGGCATGCTTTTCACGTCGTTTGGTAGAAATCCACGCGCGCGTTCTGCCAAAAGCACCATTTGCATGCATATCGTGTGGTTTTGCAGAAAACTGCGTCCGCGTCTACCAAAAGATGCATGCGCATGCTTAAAACGCGTTTTGGCACAAATCCATGTGCGGGTGCTAAAAAGAGCAGCATCGGCATGCTTTTCACGTCGTTTGGTAGAAATCCACACGCGCGTTCTGCCAAAAGCACCATTTGCATGCCTATCGTGTGGTTTTGCAGAAAACTGCGTCCGCGTCTACCAAAAGATGCATGCGCATGCTTAAAACGCGCTTTGGCACAAATCCATGTGCGGGTGCTAAAAAGAGCAGCATCGGCATGCTTTTCACGTCGTTTGGTAGAAATCCACACGCGCGTTCTGCCAAAAGCACCATTTGCATGCATATCGTGTGGTTTTGCAGAAAACTGCGTCCGCGTCTACCAAAAGATGCATGCGCATGCTTAAAACGCGTTTTGGCACAAATCCATGTGCGGGTGCTAAAAAGAGCAGCATCGGCATGCTTTTCACGTCGTTTGGTAGAAATCCACACGCGTTCTGCCAAAAGCACCATTTGCATGCATATCGTGTGGTTTTGCAGAAAACTGCGTCCGCGTCTACCAAAAGATGCATGTGCATGCTAAAAACGCGTTTTGGCACAAATCCATGTGCGGGTGCTAAAAAGAGCAGCATCGGCATGCTTTTCACGTCGTTTGGTAGAAATCCACGCGCGCGTTCTGCCAAAAGCACCATTTGCATGCCTATCGTGTGGTTTTGCAGAAAACTGCGTCCGCGTCTACCAAAAGATGCATGTGCATGCTAAAAACGCGTTTTGGCACAAATCCATGTGCGGATGTTAAAAAGAGCAGCATCGGCATGCTTTTCACGTCGTTTGGTAGAAATCCACGCGCGCGTTCTGCCAAAAGCACCATTTGCATGCATATCGTGTGGTTTTGCAGAAAACTGCGTCCGCGTCTACCAAAAGATGCATGCGCATGCTTAAAACGCGTTTTGGCACAAATCCATGTGCGGATGTTAAAAAGAGCAGCATCGGCATGCTTTTCACGTCGTTTGGTAGAAATCCACACGCGCGTTCTGCCAAAAGCACCATTTGCATGCATATCGTGTAGTTTTGCAGAAAACTGCGTCCGCGTCTACCAAAAGATGCATGCGCATGCTAAAAACGCGTTTTGGCACAAATCCATGTGCGGATGTTAAAAAGAGCAGCATCGGCATGCTTTTCACGTCGTTTGGTAGAAATCCACACGCGCGTTCTGCCAAAAGCACCATTTGCATGCATATCGTGTGGTTTTGCAGAAAACTGCGTCCGCGTCTACCAAAAGATGCATGTGCATGCTAAAAACGCGTTTTGGCACAAATCCATGTGCGGGTGCTAAAAAGAGCAGCATCGGCATGCTTTTCACGTCGTTTGGTAGAAATCCACACGCGCGTTCTGCCAAAAGCACCATTTGCATGCCTATCGTGTGGTTTTGCAGAAAACTGCGTCCGCGTCTACCAAAAGATGCATGCGCATGCTTAAAACGCGCTTTGGCACAAATCCATGTGCGGATGTTAAAAAGAGCAGCATCGGCATGCTTTTCACGTCGTTTGGTAGAAATCCACACGCGCGTTCTGCCAAAAGCACCATTTGCATGCATATCGTGTGGTTTTGCAGAAAACTGCGTCCGCGTCTACCAAAAGATGCATGTGCATGCTAAAAACGCGTTTTGGCACAAATCCATGTGCGGATGTTAAAAAGAGCAGCATCGGCATGCTTTTCACGTCGTTTGGTAGAAATCCACACGCGCGTTCTGCCAAAAGCACCTTTTTCATGCATATCGTGTGGTTTTGCAGAAAACTGCGTCCGCGTCTACCAAAAGATGCATGCGCATGCTAAAAACGCGTTTTGGCACAAATCCATGTGCGGGTGCTAAAAAGAGCAGCATCGGCATGCTTTTCACGTCGTTTGGTAGAAATCCACGCGCGCGTTCTGCCAAAAGCACCATTTGCATGCCTATCGTGTGGTTTTGCAGAAAACTGCGTCCGCGTCTACCAAAAGATGCATGCGCATGCTTAAAACGCGTTTTGGCACAAATCCATGTGCGGATGTTAAAAAGAGCAGCATCGGCATGCTTTTCACGTCGTTTGGTAGAAATCCACGCGCGCGTTCTGCCAAAAGCACCATTTGCATGCATATCGTGTGGTTTTGCAGAAAACTGCGTCCGCGTCTACCAAAAGATGCATGCGCATGCTTAAAACGCGTTTTGGCACAAATCCATGTGCGGATGTTAAAAAGAGCAGCATCGGCATGCTTTTCACGTCGTTTGGTAGAAATCCACACGCGCGTTCTGCCAAAAGCACCATTTTCATGCATATCGTGTGGTTTTGCAGAAAACTGCGTCCGCGTCTACCAAAAGATGCATGTGCATGCTAAAAACGCGTTTTGGCACAAATCCATGTGCGGGTGCTAAAAAGAGCAGCATCGGCATGCTTTTCACGTCGTTTGGTAGAAATCCACGCGCGCGTTCTGCCAAAAGCACCATTTGCATGCCTATCGTGTGGTTTTGCAGAAAACTGCGTCCGCGTCTACCAAAAGATGCATGCGCATGCTTAAAACGCGTTTTGGCACAAATCCATGTGCGGATGTTAAAAAGAGCAGCATCGGCATGCTTTTCACGTCGTTTGGTAGAAATCCACGCGCGCGTTCTGCCAAAAGCACCATTTGCATGCATATCGTGTGGTTTTGCAGAAAACTGCGTCCGCGTCTACCAAAAGATGCATGCGCATGCTTAAAACGCGTTTTGGCACAAATCCATGTGCGGGTGCTAAAAAGAGCAGCATCGGCATGCTTTTCACGTCGTTTGGTAGAAATCCACACGCGCGTTCTGCCAAAAGCACCATTTGCATGCCTATCGTGTGGTTTTGCAGAAAACTGCGTCCGCGTCTACCAAAAGATGCATGCGCATGCTTAAAACGCGCTTTGGCACAAATCCATGTGCGGATGTTAAAAAGAGCAGCATCGGCATGCTTTTCACGTCGTTTGGTAGAAATCTACGCGCGCGTTCTGCCAAAAGCACCATTTGCATGCATATCGTGTGGTTTTGCAGAAAACTGCGTCCGCGTCTACCAAAAGATGCATGCGCATGCTTAAAACGCGTTTTGGCACAAATCCATGTGCGGGTGCTAAAAAGAGCAGCATCGGCATGCTTTTCACGTCGTTTGGTAGAAATCCACACGCGCGTTCTGCCAAAAGCACCATTTGCATGCATATCGTGTGGTTTTGCAGAAAACTGCGTCCGCGTCTACCAAAAGATGCATGCGCATGCTTAAAACGCGCTTTGGCACAAATCCATGTGCGGGTGCTAAAAAGAGCAGCATCGGCATGCTTTTCACGTCGTTTGGTAGAAATCCACACGCGCGTTCTGCCAAAAGCACCATTTGCATGCCTATCGTGTGGTTTTGCAGAAAACTGCGTCCGCGTCTACCAAAAGATGCATGCGCATGCTTAAAACGCGTTTTGGCACAAATCCATGTGCGGGTGCTAAAAAGAGCAGCATCGGCATGCTTTTCACGTCGTTTGGTAGAAATCCACACGCGCGTTCTGCCAAAAGCACCATTTGCATGCATATCGTGTGGTTTTGCAGAAAACTGCGTCCGCGTCTACCAAAAGATGCATGTGCATGCTAAAAACGCGTTTTGGCACAAATCCATGTGCGGGTGCTAAAAAGAGCAGCATCGGCATGCTTTTCACGTCGTTTGGTAGAAATCCATGCGCGCGTTCTGCCAAAAGCACCATTTGCATGCCTATCGTGTGGTTTTGCAGAAAACTGCGTCCGCGTCTACCAAAAGATGCATGCGCATGCTTAAAACGCGTTTTGGCACAAATCCATGTGCGGATGTTAAAAAGAGCAGCATCGGCATGCTTTTCACGTCGTTTGGTAGAAATCCACGCGCGCGTTCTGCCAAAAGCACCATTTGCATGCATATCGTGTGGTTTTGCAGAAAACTGCGTCCGCGTCTACCAAAAGATGCATGCGCATGCTTAAAACGCGTTTTGGCACAAATCCATGTGCGGGTGCTAAAAAGAGCAGCATCGGCATGCTTTTCACGTCGTTTGGTAGAAATCCACACGCGCGTTCTGCAAAAAGCACCATTTGCATGCCTATCGTGTGGTTTTGCAGAAAACTGCGTCCGCGTCTACCAAAAGATGCATGCGCATGCTTAAAACGCGCTTTGGCACAAATCCATGTTCGGATGTTAAAAAGAGCAGCATCGGCATGCTTTTCACGTCGTTTGGTAGAAATCCACACGCGCGTTCTGCCAAAAGCACCATTTGCATGCATATCGTGTAGTTTTGCAGAAAACTGCGTCCGCGTCTACCAAAAGATGCATGCGCATGCTAAAAACGCGTTTTGGCACAAATCCATGTGCGGATGTTAAAAAGAGCAGCATCGGCATGCTTTTCACGTCGTTTGGTAGAAATCCACACGCGCGTTCTGCCAAAAGCACCATTTGCATGCATATCGTGTGGTTTTGCAGAAAACTGCGTCCGCGTCTACCAAAAGATGCATGTGCATGCTAAAAACGCGTTTTGGCACAAATCCATGTGCGGGTGCTAAAAAGAGCAGCATCGGCATGCTTTTCACGTCGTTTGGTAGAAATCCACACGCGCGTTCTGCCAAAAGCACCATTTGCATGCCTATCGTGTGGTTTTGCAGAAAACTGCGTCCGCGTCTACCAAAAGATGCATGCGCATGCTTAAAACGCGCTTTGGCACAAATCCATGTGCGGATGTTAAAAAGAGCAGCATCGGCATGCTTTTCACGTCGTTTGGTAGAAATCCACACGCGCGTTCTGCCAAAAGCACCATTTGCATGCATATCGTGTGGTTTTGCAGAAAACTGCGTCCGCGTCTACCAAAAGATGCATGTGCATGCTAAAAACGCGTTTTGGCACAAATCCATGTGCGGATGTTAAAAAGAGCAGCATCGGCATGCTTTTCACGTCGTTTGGTAGAAATCCACACGCGCGTTCTGCCAAAAGCACCTTTTTCATGCATATCGTGTGGTTTTGCAGAAAACTGCGTCCGCGTCTACCAAAAGATGCATGCGCATGCTAAAAACGCGTTTTGGCACAAATCCATGTGCGGGTGCTAAAAAGAGCAGCATCGGCATGCTTTTCACGTCGTTTGGTAGAAATCCACGCGCGCGTTCTGCCAAAAGCACCATTTGCATGCCTATCGTGTGGTTTTGCAGAAAACTGCGTCCGCGTCTACCAAAAGATGCATGCGCATGCTTAAAACGCGTTTTGGCACAAATCCATGTGCGGATGTTAAAAAGAGCAGCATCGGCATGCTTTTCACGTCGTTTGGTAGAAATCCACGCGCGCGTTCTGCCAAAAGCACCATTTGCATGCATATCGTGTGGTTTTGCAGAAAACTGCGTCCGCGTCTACCAAAAGATGCATGCGCATGCTTAAAACGCGTTTTGGCACAAATCCATGTGCGGATGTTAAAAAGAGCAGCATCGGCATGCTTTTCACGTCGTTTGGTAGAAATCCACACGCGCGTTCTGCCAAAAGCACCATTTTCATGCATATCGTGTGGTTTTGCAGAAAACTGCGTCCGCGTCTACCAAAAGATGCATGTGCATGCTAAAAACGCGTTTTGGCACAAATCCATGTGCGGGTGCTAAAAAGAGCAGCATCGGCATGCTTTTCACGTCGTTTGGTAGAAATCCACGCGCGCGTTCTGCCAAAAGCACCATTTGCATGCCTATCGTGTGGTTTTGCAGAAAACTGCGTCCGCGTCTACCAAAAGATGCATGCGCATGCTTAAAACGCGCTTTGGCACAAATCCATGTGCGGATGTTAAAAAGAGCAGCATCGGCATGCTTTTCACGTCGTTTGGTAGAAATCTACGCGCGCGTTCTGCCAAAAGCACCATTTGCATGCATATCGTGTGGTTTTGCAGAAAACTGCGTCCGCGTCTACCAAAAGATGCATGCGCATGCTTAAAACGCGTTTTGGCACAAATCCATGTGCGGGTGCTAAAAAGAGCAGCATCGGCATGCTTTTCACGTCGTTTGGTAGAAATCCACACGCGCGTTCTGCCAAAAGCACCATTTGCATGCATATCGTGTGGTTTTGCAGAAAACTGCGTCCGCGTCTACCAAAAGATGCATGCGCATGCTTAAAACGCGCTTTGGCACAAATCCATGTGCGGGTGCTAAAAAGAGCAGCATCGGCATGCTTTTCACGTCGTTTGGTAGAAATCCACACGCGCGTTCTGCCAAAAGCACCATTTGCATGCCTATCGTGTGGTTTTGCAGAAAACTGCGTCCGCGTCTACCAAAAGATGCATGCGCATGCTTAAAACGCGTTTTGGCACAAATCCATGTGCGGGTGCTAAAAAGAGCAGCATCGGCATGCTTTTCACGTCGTTTGGTAGAAATCCACACGCGCGTTCTGCCAAAAGCACCATTTGCATGCATATCGTGTGGTTTTGCAGAAAACTGCGTCCGCGTCTACCAAAAGATGCATGTGCATGCTAAAAACGCGTTTTGGCACAAATCCATGTGCGGGTGCTAAAAAGAGCAGCATCGGCATGCTTTTCACGTCGTTTGGTAGAAATCCATGCGCGCGTTCTGCCAAAAGCACCATTTGCATGCCTATCGTGTGGTTTTGCAGAAAACTGCGTCCGCGTCTACCAAAAGATGCATGCGCATGCTTAAAACGCGTTTTGGCACAAATCCATGTGCGGATGTTAAAAAGAGCAGCATCGGCATGCTTTTCACGTCGTTTGGTAGAAATCCACGCGCGCGTTCTGCCAAAAGCACCATTTGCATGCATATCGTGTGGTTTTGCAGAAAACTGCGTCCGCGTCTACCAAAAGATGCATGCGCATGCTTAAAACGCGTTTTGGCACAAATCCATGTGCGGGTGCTAAAAAGAGCAGCATCGGCATGCTTTTCACGTCGTTTGGTAGAAATCCACACGCGCGTTCTGCAAAAAGCACCATTTGCATGCCTATCGTGTGGTTTTGCAGAAAACTGCGTCCGCGTCTACCAAAAGATGCATGCGCATGCTTAAAACGCGCTTTGGCACAAATCCATGTTCGGATGTTAAAAAGAGCAGCATCGGCATGCTTTTCACGTCGTTTGGTAGAAATCCACGCGCGCGTTCTGCCAAAAGCACCATTTGCATGCATATCGTGTGGTTTTGCAGAAAACTGCGTCCGCGTCTACCAAAAGATACATGCGCATGCTTAAAAGGCGTTTTGGCACAAATCCATGTGCGGGTGCTAAAAAGAGCAGCATCGGCATGCTTTTCACGTCGTTTGGTAGAAATCCACACGCGCGTTCTGCCAAAAGCACCATTTGCATGCCTATCGTGTGGTTTTTCAGAAAACTGCGTCCGCGTCTACCAAAAGATGCATGCGCATGCTTAAAACGCGCTTTGGCACAAATCCATGTGCGGATGTTAAAAAGAGCAGCATCGGCATGCTTTTCACGTCGTTTGGTAGAAATCCACACGCGCGTTCTGCCAAAAGCACCATTTGCATGCATATCGTGTGGTTTTGCAGAAAACTGCGTCCGCGTCTACCAAAAGATGCATGCGCATGCTAAAAACGCGTTTTGGCACAAATCCATGTGCGGATGTTAAAAAGAGCAGCATCGGCATGCTTTTCACGTCGTTTGGTAGAAATCCACACGCGCGTTCTGCCAAAAGCACCATTTGCATGCATATCGTGTGGTTTTGCAGAAAACTGCGTCCGCGTCTACCAAAAGATGCATGTGCATGCTAAAAACGCGTTTTGGCACAAATCCATGTGCGGATGTTAAAAAGAACAGCATCGGCATGCTTTTCACGTCGTTTGGTAGAAATCCACACGCGCGTTCTGCCAAAAGCACCATTTGCATGCATATCGTGTGGTTTTGCAGAAAACTGCGTCCGCGTCTACCAAAAGATGCATGTGCATGCTAAAAACGCGTTTTGGCACAAATCCATGTGCGGATGTTAAAAAGAGCAGCATCGGCATGCTTTTCACGTCGTTTGGTAGAAATCCACACGCGCGTTCTGCCAAAAGCACCATTTGCATGCATATCGTGTGGTTTTGCAGAAAACTGCGTCCGCGTCTACCAAAAGATGCATGTGCATGCTAAAAACGCGTTTTGGCACAAATCCATGTGCGGATGTTAAAAAGAGCAGCATCGGCATGCTTTTCACGTCGTTTGGTAGAAATCCACGCGCGCGTTCTGCCAAAAGCACCATTTGCATGCATATCGTGTGGTTTTGCAGAAAACTGCGTCCGCGTCTACCAAAAGATGCATGCGCATGCTTAAAACGCGTTTTGGCACAAATCCATGTGCGGGTGCTAAAAAGAGCAGCATCGGCATGCTTTTCACGTAGTTTGGTAGAAATCCACACGCGCGTTCTGCCAAAAGCACCATTTGCATGCCTATCGTGTGGTTTTGCAGAAAACTGCGTCCGCGTCTACCAAAAGATGCATGCGCATGCTTAAAACGCGCTTTGGCACAAATCCATGTGCGGATGTTAAAAAGAGCAGCATCGGCATGCTTTTCACGTCGTTTGGTAGAAATCCACGCGCGCGTTCTGCCAAAAGCACCATTTGCATGCATATCGTGTGGTTTTGCAGAAAACTGCGTCCGCGTCTACCAAAAGATGCATGCGCATGCTTAAAACGCGTTTTGGCACAAATCCATGTGCGGGTGCTAAAAAGAGCAGCATCGGCATGCTTTTCACGTCGTTTGGTAGAAATCCACACGCGCGTTCTGCAAAAAGCACCATTTGCATGCCTATCGTGTGGTTTTGCAGAAAACTGCGTCTACCAAAAGATGCATGCGCATGCTTAAAACGCGTTTTGGCACAAATCCATGTGCGGATGTTAAAAAGAGCAGCATCGGCATGCTTTTCACGTCGTTTGGTAGAAATCCACGCGCGCGTTCTGCCAAAAGCACCATTTGCATGCATATCGTGTGGTTTTGCAGAAAACTGCGTCCGCGTCTACCAAAAGATGCATGCGCATGCTTAAAACGCGTTTTGGCACAAATCCATGTGCGGGTGCTAAAAAGAGCAGCATCGGCATGCTTTTCACGTCGTTTGGTAGAAATCCACACGCGCGTTCTGCCAAAAGCACCATTTGCATGCCTATCGTGTGGTTTTGCAGAAAACTGCGTCCGCGTCTACCAAAAGATGCATGCGCATGCTTAAAACGCGCTTTGGCACAAATCCATGTGCGGATGTTAAAAAGAGCAGCATCGGCATGCTTTTCACGTCGTTTGGTAGAAATCCACACGCGCGTTCTGCCAAAAGCACCATTTGCATGCATATCGTGTGGTTTTGCAAAAAACTGCGTCCGCGTCTACCAAAAGATGCATGCGCATGCTTAAAACGCGCTTTGGCACAAATCCATGTGCGGATGTTAAAAAGAGCAGCATCGGCATGCTTTTCACGTCGTTTGGTAGAAATCCACGCGCGCGTTCTGCCAAAAGCACCATTTGCATGCATATCGTGTGGTTTTGCAGAAAACTGCGTCCGCGTCTACCAAAAGATGCATGCGCATGCTTAAAACGCGTTTTGGCACAAATCCATGTGCGGGTGCTAAAAAGAGCAGCATCGGCATGCTTTTCACGTCGTTTGGTAGAAATCCACACGCGCGTTCTGCCAAAAGCACCATTTGCATGCATATCGTGTGGTTTTGCAGAAAACTGCGTCCGCGTCTACCAAAAGATGCATGCGCATGCTTAAAACGCGTTTTGGCACAAATCCATGTGCGGGTGCTAAAAAGAGCAGCATCGGCATGCTTTTCACGTCGTTTGGTAGAAATCCACACGCGCGTTCTGCCAAAAGCACCATTTGCATGCATATCGTGTGGTTTTGCAGAAAACTGCGTCCGCGTCTACCAAAAGATGCATGCGCATGCTTAAAACGCGCTTTGGCACAAATCCATGTGCGGGTGCTAAAAAGAGCAGCATCGGCATGCTTTTCACGTCGTTTGGTAGAAATCCACACGCGCGTTCTGCCAAAAGCACCATTTGCATGCCTATCGTGTGGTTTTGCAGAAAACTGCGTCCGCGTCTACCAAAACATGCATGCGCATGCTTAAAACGCGTTTTGGCACAAATCCATGTGCGGGTGCTAAAAAGAGCAGCATCGGCATGCTTTTCACGTCGTTTGGTAGAAATCCACACGCGCGTTCTGCCAAAAGCACCATTTGCATGCATATCGTGTGGTTTTGCAGAAAACTGCGTCCGCGTCTACCAAAAGATGCATGTGCATGCTAAAAACGCGTTTTGGCACAAATCCATGTGCGGGTGCTAAAAAGAGCAGCATCGGCATGCTTTTCACGTCGTTTGGTAGAAATCCATGCGCGCGTTCTGCCAAAAGCACCATTTGCATGCCTATCGTGTGGTTTTGCAGAAAACTGCGTCCGCGTCTACCAAAAGATGCATGCGCATGCTTAAAACGCGTTTTGGCACAAATCCATGTGCGGATGTTAAAAAGAGCAGCATCGGCATGCTTTTCACGTCGTTTGGTAGAAATCCACGCGCGCGTTCTGCCAAAAGCACCATTTGCATGCATATCGTGTGGTTTTGCAGAAAACTGCGTCCGCGTCTACCAAAAGATGCATGCGCATGCTTAAAACGCGTTTTGGCACAAATCCATGTGCGGGTGCTAAAAAGAGCAGCATCGGCATGCTTTTCACGTCGTTTGGTAGAAATCCACACGCGCGTTCTGCAAAAAGCACCATTTGCATGCCTATCGTGTGGTTTTGCAGAAAACTGCGTCCGCGTCTACCAAAAGATGCATGCGCATGCTTAAAACGCGCTTTGGCACAAATCCATGTGCGGATGTTAAAAAGAGCAGCATCGGCATGCTTTTCACGTCGTTTGGTAGAAATCCACGCGCGCGTTCTGCCAAAAGCACCATTTGCATGCATATCGTGTGGTTTTGCAGAAAACTGCGTCCGCGTCTACCAAAAGATGCATGCGCATGCTTAAAACGCGTTTTGGCACAAATCCATGTGCGGGTGCTAAAAAGAGCAGCATCGGCATGCTTTTCACGTCGTTTGGTAGAAATCCACACGCGCGTTCTGCCAAAAGCACCATTTGCATGCCTATCGTGTGGTTTTGCAGAAAACTGCGTCCGCGTCTACCAAAAGATGCATGCGCATGCTTAAAACGCGCTTTGGCACAAATCCATGTGCGGATGTTAAAAAGAGCAGCATCGGCATGCTTTTCACGTCGTTTGGTAGAAATCCACACGCGCGTTCTGCCAAAAGCACCATTTGCATGCATATCGTGTGGTTTTGCAGAAAACTGCGTCCGCGTCTACCAAAAGATGCATGTGCATGCTAAAAACGCGTTTTGGCACAAATCCATGTGCGGATGTTAAAAAGAGCAGCATCGGCATGCTTTTCACGTCGTTTGGTAGAAATCCACACGCGCGTTCTGCCAAAAGCACCATTTGCATGCATATCGTGTGGTTTTGCAGAAAACTGCGTCCGCGTCTACCAAAAGATGCATGTGCATGCTAAAAACGCGTTTTGGCACAAATCCATGTGCGGGTGCTAAAAAGAGCAGCATCGGCATGCTTTTCACGTCGTTTGGTAGAAATCCACACGCGCGTTCTGCCAAAAGCACCATTTGCATGCCTATCGTGTGGTTTTGCAGAAAACTGCGTCCGCGTCTACCAAAAGATGCATGCGCATGCTTAAAACGCGCTTTGGCACAAATCCATGTGCGGATGTTAAAAAGAGCAGCATCGGCATGCTTTTCACGTCGTTTGGTAGAAATCCACACGCGCGTTCTGCCAAAAGCACCATTTGCATGCATATCGTGTGGTTTTGCAGAAAACTGCGTCCGCGTCTACCAAAAGATGCATGTGCATGCTAAAAACGCGTTTTGGCACAAATCCATGTGCGGATGTTAAAAAGAGCAGCATCGGCATGCTTTTCACGTCGTTTGGTAGAAATCCACACGCGCGTTCTGCCAAAAGCACCATTTTCATGCATATCGTGTGGTTTTGCAGAAAACTGCGTCCGCGTCTACCAAAAGATGCATGTGCATGCTAAAAACGCGTTTTGGCACAAATCCATGTGCGGGTGCTAAAAAGAGCAGCATCGGCATGCTTTTCACGTCGTTTGGTAGAAATCCACGCGCGCGTTCTGCCAAAAGCACCATTTGCATGCCTATCGTGTGGTTTTGCAGAAAACTGCGTCCGCGTCTACCAAAAGATGCATGCGCATGCTTAAAACGCGTTTTGGCACAAATCCATGTGCGGATGTTAAAAAGAGCAGCATCGGCATGCTTTTCACGTCGTTTGGTAGAAATCCACGCGCGCGTTCTGCCAAAAGCACCATTTGCATGCATATCGTGTGGTTTTGCAGAAAACTGCGTCCGCGTCTACCAAAAGATGCATGCGCATGCTTAAAACGCGTTTTGGCACAAATCCATGTGCGGGTGCTAAAAAGAGCAGCATCGGCATGCTTTTCACGTCGTTTGGTAGAAATCCACACGCGCGTTCTGCCAAAAGCACCATTTGCATGCCTATCGTGTGGATTTGCAGAAAACTGCGTCCGCGTCTACCAAAAGATGCATGCGCATGCTTAAAACGCGCTTTGGCACAAATCCATGTGCGGATGTTAAAAAGAGCAGCATCGGCATGCTTTTCACGTCGTTTGGTAGAAATCCACGCGCGCGTTCTGCCAAAAGCACCATTTGCATGCATATCGTGTGGTTTTGCAGAAAACTGCGTCCGCGTCTACCAAAAGATGCATGCGCATGCTTAAAACGCGTTTTGGCACAAATCCATGTGCGGGTGCTAAAAAGAGCAGCATCGGCATGCTTTTCACATCGTTTGGTAGAAATCCACACGCGCGTTCTGCCAAAAGCACCATTTGCATGCATATCGTGTGGTTTTGCAGAAAACTGCGTCCGCGTCTACCAAAAGATGCATGCGCATGCTTAAAACGCGCTTTGGCACAAATCCATGTGCGGGTGCTAAAAAGAGCAGCATCGGCATGCTTTTCACGTCGTTTGGTAGAAATCCACACGCGCGTTCTGCCAAAAGCACCATTTGCATGCCTATCGTGTGGTTTTGCAGAAAACTGCGTCCGCGTCTACCAAAAGATGCATGCGCATGCTTAAAACGCGTTTTGGCACAAATCCATGTGCGGGTGCTAAAAAGAGCAGCATCGGCATGCTTTTCACGTCGTTTGGTAGAAATCCACACGCGCGTTCTGCCAAAAGCACCATTTGCATGCATATCGTGTGGTTTTGCAGAAAACTGCGTCCGCGTCTACCAAAAGATGCATGTGCATGCTAAAAACGCGTTTTGGCACAAATCCATGTGCGGGTGCTAAAAAGAGCAGCATCGGCATGCTTTTCACGTCGTTTGGTAGAAATCCATGCGCGCGTTCTGCCAAAAGCACCATTTGCATGCCTATCGTGTGGTTTTGCAGAAAACTGCGTCCGCGTCTACCAAAAGATGCATGCGCATGCTTAAAACGCGTTTTGGCACAAATCCATGTGCGGATGTTAAAAAGAGCAGCATCGGCATGCTTTTCACGTCGTTTGGTAGAAATCCACGCGCGCGTTCTGCCAAAAGCACCATTTGCATGCATATCGTGTGGTTTTGCAGAAAACTGCGTCCGCGTCTACCAAAAGATGCATGCGCATGCTTAAA
Organism: Dermacentor variabilis; assembly: GCF_050947875.1. Taxonomy (NCBI): domain Eukaryota; kingdom Metazoa; phylum Arthropoda; class Arachnida; order Ixodida; family Ixodidae; genus Dermacentor; species Dermacentor variabilis. The sequence goes on along the minus strand of NW_027460301.1, from coordinate 7,342 downwards.
ACGCGTTTTGGCACAAATCCATGTGCGGGTGCTAAAAAGAGCAGCATCGGCATGCTTTTCACGTCGTTTGGTAGAAATCCACACGCGCGTTCTGCAAAAAGCACCATTTGCATGCCTATCGTGTGGTTTTGCAGAAAACTGCGTCCGCGTCTACCAAAAGATGCATGCGCATGCTTAAAACGCGCTTTGGCACAAATCCATGTTCGGATGTTAAAAAGAGCAGCATCGGCATGCTTTTCACGTCGTTTGGTAGAAATCCACGCGCGCGTTCTGCCAAAAGCACCATTTGCATGCATATCGTGTGGTTTTGCAGAAAACTGCGTCCGCGTCTACCAAAAGATGCATGCGCATGCTTAAAACGCGTTTTGGCACAAATCCATGTGCGGGTGCTAAAAAGAGCAGCATCGGCATGCTTTTCACGTCGTTTGGTAGAAATCCACACGCGCGTTCTGCCAAAAGCACCATTTGCATGCCTATCGTGTGGTTTTGCAGAAAACTGCGTCCGCGTCTACCAAAAGATGCATGCGCATGCTTAAAACGCGCTTTGGCACAAATCCATGTGCGGATGTTAAAAAGAGCAGCATCGGCATGCTTTTCACGTCGTTTGGTAGAAATCCACACGCGTGTTCTGCCAAAAGCACCATTTGCATGCATATCGTGTGGTTTTGCAGAAAACTGCGTCCGCGTCTACCAAAAGATGCATGCGCATGCTAAAAACGCGTTTTGGCACAAATCCATGTGCGGATGTTAAAAAGAGCAGCATCGGCATGCTTTTCACGTCGTTTGGTAGAAATCCACACGCGCGTTCTGCCAAAAGCACCATTTGCATGCATATCGTGTGGTTTTGCAGAAAACTGCGTCCGCGTCTACCAAAAGATGCATGTGCATGCTAAAAACGCGTTTTGGCACAAATCCATGTGCGGATGTTAAAAAGAGCAGCATCGGCATGCTTTTCACGTCGTTTGGTAGAAATCCACACGCGCGTTCTGCCAAAAGCACCATTTGCATGCATATCGTGTGGTTTTGCAGAAAACTGCGTCCGCGTCTACCAAAAGATGCATGTGCATGCTAAAAACGCGTTTTGGCACAAATCCATGTGCGGATGTTAAAAAGAGCAGCATCGGCATGCTTTTCACGTCGTTTGGTAGAAATCCACACGCGCGTTCTGCCAAAAGCACCATTTGCATGCATATCGTGTGGTTTTGCAGAAAACTGCGTCCGCGTCTACCAAAAGATGCATGTGCATGCTAAAAACGCGTTTTGGCACAAATCCATGTGCGGATGTTAAAAAGAGCAGCATCGGCATGCTTTTCACGTCGTTTGGTAGAAATCCACGCGCGCGTTCTGCCAAAAGCACCATTTGCATGCATATCGTGTGGTTTTGCAGAAAACTGCGTCCGCGTCTACCAAAAGATGCATGCGCATGCTTAAAACGCGTTTTGGCACAAATCCATGTGCGGGTGCTAAAAAGAGCAGCATCGGCATGCTTTTCGCGTCGTTTGGTAGAAATCCACACGCGCGTTCTGCCAAAAGCACCATTTGCATGCCTATCGTGTGGTTTTGCAGAAAACTGCGTCCGCGTCTACCAAAAGATGCATGCGCATGCTTAAAACGCGCTTTGGCACAAATCCATGTGCGGGTGCTAAAAAGAGCAGCATCGGCATGCTTTTCACGTCGTTTGGTAGAAATCCACACGCGCGTTCTGCCAAAAGCACCATTTGCATGCATATCGTGTGGTTTTGCAGAAAACTGCGTCCGCGTCTACCAAAAGATGCATGTGCATGCTAAAAACGCGTTTTGGCACAAATCCATGTGCGGGTGCTAAAAAGAGCAGCATCGGCATGCTTTTCACGTCGTTTGGTAGAAATCCACACGCGCGTTCTGCCAAAAGCACCATTTGCATTCCTATCGTGTGGTTTTGCAGAAAACTGCGTCCGCGTCTACCAAAAGATGCATGCACATGCTTAAAACGCGCTTTGGCACAAATCCATGTGCGGATGTTAAAAAGAGCAGCATCGGCATGCTTTTCACGTCGTTTGGTAGAAATCCACACGCGCGTTCTGCCAAAAGCACCATTTGCATGCCTATCGTGTGGTTTTGCAGAAAACTGCGTCCGCGTCTACCAAAAGATGCATGCGCATGCTTAAAACGCGTTTTGGCACAAATCCATGTGCGGGTGCTAAAAAGAGCAGCATCGGCATGCTTTTCACGTCGTTTGGTAGAAATCCACGCGCGCGTTCTGCCAAAAGCACCATTTGCATGCATATCGTGTGGTTTTGCAGAAAACTGCGTCCGCGTCTACCAAAAGATGCATGCGCATGCTTAAAACGCGCTTTGGCACAAATCCATGTGCGGATGTTAAAAAGAGCAGCATCGGCATGCTTTTCACGTCGTTTGGTAGAAATCCACGCGCGCGTTCTGCCAAAAGCACCATTTGCATGCATATCGTGTGGTTTTGCAGAAAACTGCGTCCGCGTCTACCAAAAGATGCATGCTCATGCTTAAAACGCGTTTTGGCACAAATCCATGTGCGGGTGCTAAAAAGAGCAGCATCGGCATGCTTTTCACGTCGTTTGGTAGAAATGCACACGCGCGTTCTGCCAAAAGCACCATTTGCATGCATATCGTGTGGTTTTGCAGAAAACTGCGTCCGCGTCTACCAAAAGATGCATGCGCATGCTTAAAACGCACTTTGGCACAAATCCATGTGCGGGTGCTAAAAAGAGCAGCATCGGCATGCTTTTCACGTCGTTTGGTAGAAATCCACGCGCGCGTTCTGCCAAAAGCACCATTTGCATGCCTATCGTGTGGTTTTGCAGAAAACTGAGTCCGCGTCTACCAAAAGATGCATGCGCATGCTTAAAACGCGTTTTGGCACAAATCCATGTGCGGGTGCTAAAAAGAGCAGCATCGGCATGCTTTTCACGTCGTTTGGTAGAAATCCACACGCGCGTTCTGCCAAAAGCACCATTTGCATGCCTATCGTGTGGTTTTGCAGAAAACTGCGTCTACCAAAAGATGCATGCGCATGCTTAAAACGCGTTTTGGCACAAATCCATGTGCGGATGTTAAAAAGAGCAGCATCGGCATGCTTTTCACGTCGTTTGGTAGAAATCCACGCGCGCGTTCTGCCAAAAGCACCATTTGCATGCATATCGTGTGGTTTTGCAGAAAACTGCGTCCGCGTCTACCAAAAGATGCATGCTCATGCTTAAAACGCGTTTTGGCACAAATCCATGTGCGGGTGCTAAAAAGAGCAGCATCGGCATGCTTTTCACGTCGTTTGGTAGAAATGCACACGCGCGTTCTGCCAAAAGCACCATTTGCATGCATATCGTGTGGTTTTGCAGAAAACTGCGTCCGCGTCTACCAAAAGATGCATGCGCATGCTTAAAACGCACTTTGGCACAAATCCATGTGCGGGTGCTAAAAAGAGCAAGCATCGGCATGCTTTTCACGTCGTTTGGTAGAAATCCACGCGCGCGTTCTGCCAAAAGCACCATTTGCATGCCTATCGTGTGGTTTTGCAGAAAACTGAGTCCGCGTCTACCAAAAGATGCATGCGCATGCTTAAAACGCGTTTTGGCACAAATCCATGTGCGGGTGCTAAAAAGAGCAGCATCGGCATGCTTTTCACGTCGTTTGGTAGAAATCCACACGCGCATTCTGCCAAAAGCACCATTTGCATGCCTATCGTGTGGTTTTGCAGAAAACTGCGTCTACCAAAAGATGCATGCGCATGCTTAAAACGCGTTTTGGCACAAATCCATGTGCGGATGTTAAAAAGAGCAGCATCGGCATGCTTTTCACGTCGTTTGGTAGAAATCCACGCGCGCGTTCTGCCAAAAGCACCATTTGCATGCATATCGTGTGGTTTTGCAGAAAACTGCGTCCGCGTCTACCAAAAGATGCATGTGCATGCTAAAAACGCGTTTTGGCACAAATCCATGTGCGGATGTTAAAAAGAGCAGCATCGGCATGCTTTTCACGTCGTTTGGTAGAAATCCACGCGCGCGTTCTGCCAAAAGCACCATTTGCATGCATATCGTGTGGTTTTGCAGAAAACTGCGTCCGCGTCTACCAAAAGATGCATGCGCATGCTTAAAACGCGTTTTGGCACAAATCCATGTGCGGGTGCTAAAAAGAGCAGCATCGGCATGCTTTTCACGTCGTTTGGTAGAAATCCACACGCGCGTTCTGCCAAAAGCACCATTTGCATGCCTATCGTGTGGTTTTGCAGAAAACTGCGTCCGCGTCTACCAAAAGATGCATGCGCATGCTTAAAACGCGCTTTGGCACAAATCCATGTGCGGGTGCTAAAAAGAGCAGCATCGGCATGCTTTTCACGTCGTTTGGTAGAAATCCACACGCGCGTTCTGCCAAAAGCACCATTTGCATGCATATCGTGTGGTTTTGCAGAAAACTGCGTCGCGTCTACCAAAAGATGCATGCGCATGCTTAAAACGCGTTTTGGCACAAATCCATGTGCGGGTGCTAAAAAGAGCAGCATCGGCATGCTTTTCACGTCGTTTGGTAGAAATCCACACGCGTTCTGCCAAAAGCACCATTTGCATGCATATCGTGTGGTTTTGCAGAAAACTGCGTCCGCGTCTACCAAAAGATGCATGTGCATGCTAAAAACGCGTTTTGGCACAAATCCATGTGCGGGTGCTAAAAAGAGCAGCATCGGCATGCTTTTCACGTCGTTTGGTAGAAATCCACGCGCGCGTTCTGCCAAAAGCACCATTTGCATGCCTATCGTGTGGTTTTGCAGAAAACTGCGTCCGCGTCTACCAAAAGATGCATGTGCATGCTAAAAACGCGTTTTGGCACAAATCCATGTGCGGATGTTAAAAAGAGCAGCATCGGCATGCTTTTCACGTCGTTTGGTAGAAATCCACGCGCGCGTTCTGCCAAAAGCACCATTTGCATGCATATCGTGTGGTTTGCAGAAAACTGCGTCCGCGTCTACCAAAAGATGCATGCGCATGCTTAAAAACGCGTTTTGGCACAAATCCATGTGCGGATGTTAAAAAGAGCAGCATCGGCATGCTTTTCACGTCGTTTGGTAGAAATCCACACGCGCGTTCTGCCAAAAGCACCATTTGCATGCATATCGTGTAGTTTTGCAGAAAACTGCGTCCGCGTCTACCAAAAGATGCATGCGCATGCTAAAAACGCGTTTTGGCACAAATCCATGTGCGGATGTTAAAAAGAGCAGCATCGGCATGCTTTTCACGTCGTTTGGTAGAAATCCACACGCGCGTTCTGCCAAAAGCACCATTTGCATGCATATCGTGTGGTTTTGCAGAAAACTGCGTCCGCGTCTACCAAAAGTTGCATGTGCATGCTAAAAACGCGTTTTGGCACAAATCCATGTGCGGGTGCTAAAAAGAGCAGCATCGGCATGCTTTTTCACGTCGTTTGGTAGAAATCCACACGCGCGTTCTGCCAAAAGCACCATTTGCATGCCTATCGTGTGGTTTTGCAGAAAACTGCGTCCGCGTCTACCAAAAGATGCATGCGCATGCTTAAAACGCGCTTTGGCACAAATCCATGTGCGATGTTAAAAAGAGCAACATCGGCATGCTTTTCACGTCGTTTGGTAGAAATCCACACGCGCGTTCTGCCAAAAGCACCATTTGCATGCATATCGTGTGGTTTTGCAGAAAACTGCGTCCGCGTCTACCAAAAGATGCATGTGCATGCTAAAAACGCGTTTTGGCACAAATCCATGTGCGGATGTTAAAAAGAGGAGCATCGGCATGCTTTTCACGTCGTTTGGTAGAAATCCACACGCGCGTTCTGCCAAAAGCACCATTTTTCATGCATATCGTGTGGTTTTGCAGAAAACTGCGTCCGCGTCTACCAAAAGATGCATGCGCATGCTAAAAACGCGTTTTGGCACAAATCCATGTGCGGGTGCTAAAGAGCAGCATCGGCATGCTTTTCACGTCGTTTGGTAGAAATCCACGCGCGCGTTCTGCCAAAAGCACCATTTGCATGGCCTATCGTGTGGTTTTGCAGAAAACTGCGTCCGCGTCTACCAAAAGATGCATGCGCATGCTTAAAACGCGTTTTGGCACAAATCCATGTGCGGATGTTAAAAAGAGCAGCATCGGCATGCTTTTCACGTCGTTTGGTAGAAATCCACGCGCGCGTTCTGCCAAAAGCACCATTTGCATGCATATCGTGTGGTTTTGCAGAAAACTGCGTCCGCGTCTACCAAAAGATGCATGCGCATGCTTAAAACGCGTTTTGGCACAAATCCATGTGCGGATGTTAAAAAGAGCAGCATCGGCATGCTTTTCACGTCGTTTGGTAGAAATCCACACGCGCGTTCTGCCAAAAGCACCATTTTCATGCATATCGTGTGGTTTTGCAGAAAACTGCGTCCGCGTCTACCAAAAGATGCATGTGCATGCTAAAAACGCGTTTTGGCACAAATCCATGTGCGGGTGCTAAAAAGAGCAGCATCGGCATGCTGATTTTCACGTCGTTTGGTAGAAATCCACGCGCGCGTTCTGCCAAAAGGCACCATTTGCATGCCTATCGTGTGGTTTTGCAGAAAACTGCGTCCGCGTCTACCAAAAGATGCATGCGCATGCTTAAAACGCGCTTTGGCACAAATCCATGTGCGGATGTTAAAAAGAGCAGCATCGGCATGCTTTTCACGTCGTTTGGTAGAAATCCACGCGCGCGTTCTGCCAAAAGCACCATTTGCATGCATATCGTGTGTTTTGCAGAAAACTGCGTCCGCGTCTACCAAAGATGCATGCGCATGCTTAAAACGCGTTTTGGCACAAATCCATGTGCGGGTGCTAAAAAGAGCAGCATCGGCATGCTTTTCACGTCGTTTGTAGAAATCCACACGCGCGTTCTGCCAAAAGCACCATTTGCATGCCTATCGTGTGGTTTTGCAGAAAACTGCGTCCGCGTCTACCAAAAGATGCATGCGCATGCTTAAAACGCGCTTTGGCACAAATCCATGTGCGGATGTTAAAAAGAGCAGCATCGGCATGCTTTTCACGTCGTTTGGTAGAAATCTACGCGCGCGTTCTGCCAAAAGCACCATTTGCATGCATATCGTGTGGTTTTGCAGAAAACTGCGTCCGCGTCTACCAAAAGATGCATGCGCATGCTTAAAACGCGTTTTGGCACAAATCCATGTGCGGGTGCTAAAAAGAGCAGCATCGGCATGCTTTTCACGTCGTTTGGTAGAAATCCACACGCGCGTTCTGCCAAAAGCACCATTTGCATGCATATCGTGTGGTTTTGCAGAAAACTGCGTCCGCGTCTACCAAAGATGCATGCGCATGCTTAAAACGCGCTTTGGCACAAA